>NC_048299.1:38744884-38881290 GCF_013100865.1 Trachemys scripta elegans | reverse complement strand
AATAAATCTGTTAGTCTTTAAGGTGCCACCAGACTCCTTGTTGTTTTTGTAGATACAGATTAACACGGCTACCCCCTGATACTTGTCATTCACATTAGATCTCATCCTGACCTTTAAGAGTTAAACACTGACTTAACCCTTGAAACATAAGATTTATTTTTGTTATAATTAATTATAAAAGTCCAAAATTTTTGTTATAATTATAACTCTGGATATTCTCTTAATCCATATGAATATGTAATCCCTTTTTGAATCTTGCTAAATTGTTGGCATCAACAACTAAGAATTGTTGGGGCAAAGAGTTCAACAGTTTGATAATACTCTTTCACACAATGTGTAATTACTTTTGAATTTCCCACCTTTTGATTTTACTGAATGTTCCCTTGATCTTCTGTTATGGGACAAGGAGAAGACAAACTCCCAATCTCCCTTCTCTATACCATTTGTTATTTTAGATATTTTATCATGTCCCCTCTTATCTGTCTCCTTACTAAGGTAAACAATCCAAGTCTTTTAAATCTCTCTTCACATGAGTTTGCTTCTCACCCTGTGACTACGTAGCTTCCTTAATAGCCTCTTGTGTGGAACCTTGTCAAAGGCCTTTTGGAACTCGAAATAAGTTACGTCAACCACTGCTCCTTTATCCACTGGTTTACTGACACATTCAAAGAATTCTAAGAGATTAGTGAGACGTGATTTTATTTTACAGAATGTATACTGGTTAGAGCCTATCAATCACGATATTCCAGGTGTTTTGTTATTATCATTTCAACCAATTTGTCAAGTACAGTTGTAGGGCTTACTAGTCTAAAATTCACAGTTTGCCAGTGGGTTTCCAATATATTTGCAGAACAGTAGAGAAACACTGAGACTCAGGAAGCTCAGGGTCTAGTTCAAAATGTGTAAGGCAGTGTGTTCTAGTGGTCACAGATCCTTCTGCCCCTGTCATCCTCAACATCCTTTTTCTGCCCTATCCCCTTGCATAACCCTCCCCAACCTGTCCCCATCTGCCTCTGTCCTCCCTGCATCTATCCTATTCTGCTCTATCCAAGCCTCCACTCCCAGCCTGCCTTTGTTTCTTCACTATTCAACTCCCCCCGGCCCCCAGCCTGTCCCTATCTCACCTGTTCCTATCCTATCCCCCCGGCCTGCCTCTATCCCTCCCCAGTCTGCCCTGTACCCATGCTGCTCCTCATCTCTCTGCATTTGAGTGAGACAGCTTCTCGGTTCTGTCTTGGTGCCAACATAGGGAGCACTGAGAACACAGGAGAGACAGTCTCTCTGCTATCAGTTCATGTGTCCAATTCAACAGTGGTTCCCAGATGTGAGCAATTGCAGGAAAAGTCCTGCTTCCCCTGGTCTGAAGCATGCTCAATGAACTCTCTGGGGGTGCAGCATGCTCAGTGTTGTTGGAACAAAGTTCTGTAGGAGTGGAGCGCAACATGCTCAGTGCAGATGGAATTTTTAGAGAATTTTGCTGCTAACCTCTAACAAACCTTTACTGAGTATGTGCAAACCGTGATTTTCAGAGGCCAATTTTAGATGGATTTTCATGGGGATTGCAAAATGCACATCCCTGACACCAACCGTGGTCCGAATTTCAAGTCCTTTCTCCAAGCAGTGGAGGGGCTAGAGCTTCTCAACAAAATGGTAGTAGAATTCTTTTAACATAAGCAACAAATCTTATTTTTCCCTAATCTTGTTCTCAGAAATGGCTAAACTATTTTCACTGAAGCTTTCCAAATATATTCAACCTGAGTCAGACACTCAGCATGAAAAATTTCTGCCTAAGCAGTTAAAGTGTGACAAAATTTTAACTAACTAGGTCCTATAAAGTAAAGTATTAGGCAATTCTAACTACAGGCATCACTGCGAGCTCTACCTATAATTCTCAAACTTCATTGCACTGCATAAGAACACAAGAATGGCCATACTGGGTCAGACCAAAGGTCCATCCAGCCCAGTATCCTGTCTGCCGACAGTGGCCAATGGCAGGTGCCCCAGAGGGAGTGAACCTAACAGGTAATGATCAAGTGATCTCTCTCCTGCCATCCATCTCCACCCTCTGACAAATAGAGGCTAGGGACACCATTCCTTACCCATCCTGGCTAATAGCCATTAATGGACTGAGACCCTCTACTGACAACAAAAATTACTACACGACCCTAGGAAGGGGGACTGAAGCTTGAGCCCACTGGAGCCCTGCCACCCCAAGCAGGGGAGTGGAGGGGGGTGTCAAAGCTCAAGCCCAAGGGCTTCAGCCCTAGACGGGGGCCTATAATCTGAGTCCTGCCTCCCAGGGCTGAAGCTGAAGCCCGAGCCCCTCCCCAGAGCTGAAGCCTTTGGGCTTTGGCCCCAGCAAGTCTAACCACCAGCCCAGGACTCCATTAAAATGGGCTCCTGACCCACAGTTTGAGAATGGCTGCATAAATGTATTATTGGTATTATTAAAGTATAATAATACTTACATGGTATATATGAGGCCATGATAATAATAAGGAAATAGTAGTAGTCAAAAGAGACATTATACTTGTTGGGAAGTCTCAGTGAAAAGATGCCTGTCTTCTTCACATAAGGTAATGCAGCATAAATAGTTAGAAGTTCACCAGCAACTCCAACAGGATACAAGATGATAAAAAAGTTGTATCTGAAGAAAAACAAATCTAAGAATTATTTTTTTTAAAGATAAATTCGTGTTGTAACATTTCTTCTTTTGATGATTAGTGCCACAGCAATGAACTACAGTAGTTTCCTGCAAGAGAAAACCAAGGGCCAGACCCTCAGCTGGTATAAATGAGCACAGCTTCTGACTTTAATAGAGTTATGTTGATTTATACTAGATGAGGATCTGGCCTTAAGCCCTTACATTTAGTTTGCAGTAATATCAAAATGTTTTAATGTTTTTCCAATGTTAAAGATAAAGAGTCAAAGGTTGGAAAACTGTTGTATCATCCAATAATCTTGTTTTGGTTGATTTATAGAGCCTGATCCTGGTGTCACTTATTGGCCTGGGAGCAGCCTGGACCAATAGTAAGTAGGAAATCACAGCCCATGCGCACTGGTCCAAGTGCATCCCTTCCCCATGGTAATTCTATTGAAGTTAATGGAATCTTAAGATACCTAGGAAGCCTGTTCCTCCCATTGTCATATGGGGAATCTAACCATGTACTGCATCTGCCACTTACATGAATGGGAATTACTGATGCAAAAGCGTCTGTGCGTGAGACCAGATATCTCAATGAACCCATTTTAGAACAAACCGACCAACTTTCAAATAAATTATAAAGCAAAGGCACTGAAAGAAGCCAACTACTTTGAATACCATATGCTACATACATGGTAGAAAAGTAAGAAACTGAAATCAGCAATGTTTTGAAAAATTCTCATGCAAGATAAGACATACAGATGCAATCATTCATAAAGAACTGTTCTCTTGAGTTCAGGCTGGAGAAAGCAATGACAGCTGCCTCACAGGGTCTGAAATAAATTTACAATATGCATTCTATGACCAAACCAGATGAGTTTTAAAATAGCAGCAACTGAATATGAAACTCTCTAGAAATCGATGGGCTTAGAGGGCTCATACATCAAACAGAACAGACGAGGTGAGATGTAACAAGAAACTGATGGCATAACTCCAAATACAACTTGGCCATATGCAGAACAGAAACAAACCAAAAATGGGATATTCTGAATGAAAATTTAGGTGTATTTATTCTATTTAATAGGGAAAGAGAAAGCTTTTATAATTCAAAATAAAAAGCTAGTGATCCCAAAGATTAAATAGAAGTTTACTATGGTTTGCACGTGTGTATTGATATATATCTATATACACAAAAAAGGATAAAACTCATCAAAGGAGGGGAAGAGGTGTGGGAGGCGGGGAAAGAAGAGAAGACACAACTCAGATAAGCCAATGGATTTGTGCCCATTTGTGCTAGCTATCAATTTCCCCCGATTCCTGATGTTAACCTTTGGTGAAATATATGACAGAAGAACTGATTTTCAAATGTTTGTTTTCCAGTATATTTCACATACATATAAGGCTCTTTTGTCAGAATGACTATTTTTCCTACTGCCTTATTATATTTTAAATGGAAAAAACCCTCTAACTTGGAAGCACTGGGAGTGTCTGATAGTTTGATATTTTTCAAATATGCTTCTAAATTTAAAGCCTAAATATATATTCAATTAAAGATAGGGGATCTTTAACTGTTTCTTTTTTTACGTTTGCCATTTAGTCTTAAAGATGCCAAAACCTATCACATACTGTATGAGTAGAAAGACAATGTATTATAAGAATGGACATAAATATCAGCCATATCAAGAAGTGCATTAGAAGCATCAGAACCGTGTTGTCTACAAAACAAAAATAAAGCTAAATAAATGAACAAATAAAAATATATTTTTGGACAAATATGGACAAATAATCATCTATAATGAATTTAAAAAAAGACTTATCTGCTTCATAAAAAGCAAAGTCTATTCTGTATATATATTTATTTTTCATTCAATAATTACAGAGGATGCAATTCATCCAGTTAATCTTCATGGTAAATACCCAACCTAAACACACCTAAATACAACCAGTAATGTATTTCACATACAGTAACATACTCGAGTATTGTTTACTTCTATAAAAAAAGATGCCCTTGTTATTTGGGCTAAGCTAGTTAAAATGTTAACGAAGGTTTTGTAAAACCTCTAATTAAATCATAAATTGAATGCAGAATAAGGGACAAAGCTTGCAAGGTGATCAGAGCCCAAAGCTCCCAGCAACTTCACAGGACTGAGTGGGCACTCTGGCCCCAGTCCTGCAAAGACTTATATATGTGCTCAACTTTATGTAAGTAGTCCCATCACAGTCAGCACTCACAGTGTCTATGGGTAAGTCCTTGTAGAATTTGGGCCTACGTTTGTAAACAACTAGATTTCTGGCAACAAAAGATTTTGTTTTTCTTTATTGCATAGTATAAGAGGATACATGGTATGATCATTTGTTTTTTTAAAAAAAGATAACTTAGTACATTTTAAATTGTATTCAAAATGCAACTTAAATTTCTAAAAGTTAAAAGGTAATCCTGCAAGCATAAAACAAAGGGATGACTAGTAAATGAAAATAATTATCAAACACAGAAATTAAAAAACAAATCACATCCAACTATCTGAGCTAAAATATCCTTTACATTTTAAACCAAATGGCAATATTCCTAAATACACAAGGCAACCAACCGCATTCTTCTGACACAAAGCCAAAGCTCACACATCTGTTCTCCTGTGTGTTAGCTCAGCATGCATGAAATTAGCATGCACAGAACTATGAGAAACTAAACTGCAAGACATCTCCACCTGGCCCATTTAATGAAGTATGGCAAATGGTTGAGCAGGTTGAATGTGTAGAAGGAATATCGTGTAATCTCTGTCACAGTCCAAACGACCAGAAAAAGAATAACGCTCTCCTCATTCTGGATCTGTGAAAGTATAAAGAACCAACATTTTCTTCACCCTTAAACTTCTTTTCTATGCAAGCGGCAATAGACTTCCACTTAAGACATTTGGAATAGAACTAAGAATTTGAGAAGAAGGAAAACTTGGGTATCAATAATCAGCAGCTGTAGTCACCATCATGTTAACTTTTCTATTACAGATATTCACCAACATACTGAAATTTTGCTAACTGTGCAGTACAAAGTGACTGTAACCATTGTAAATACATCAAAACACTGAACTATTTAGTTGATTTAATTCCTTCTTTTGTTTACCCTGCATCTGCCCTTTCAATTTGCTCTTTCTTCTGAATTTTGGTCTATTTGCTTGTGTTTATTCTCTCTCGCTTTCTTTTTCTCAAAATACTATGTATAATGTTTCTCTTCCATTTTAGACTGGATAAATATCACATCACACTACTCTTTGTCTTGTCTGTCTTCTTGTCTGTCTAGCCCATGTCTGTAGTTGCTTCCCCCATGCCTGCTTACTAATGTCTCCCTGATACTCTAGACAATTCCATTTTGTTCAGTGTGCTCCATGGGCTACAAAGTGAAACCTGGTAGCAGGAGATCAGGTTGGAGTGCTCAGGAGTTTGCAGGACAGTTAGGCAGTTGGGAGTGGGTCAATCATTGAAGGAGGAGTAGTGAGAGGATCAAGAGCTGTGAGTGAATATACTCATCTGCAGTGTTTTAAAGATTCAAGTTCTGAGTCATTAAACTGCCTCATCAGGAAGTAGCACATCTACCTGCTGCTTCAAAACATCAGATCCTTTGGGGAAGGGGGGATCCCCAACTGTGCAAAGATGATGGTTGGGGTCTTTTACAAATAATACCTTCTGAGAAGAAGAATTACACACAAGTGATTTAATTATTTTCTTTAAAGGGGGAGGAATTTAGTAATAGACTTCTGTGCCTGAAGGCTGAAAACCTCCTGGAATTTCTGTAAAATAAAATCAGAGACATTTTTTGTTCCAAACACAGAAAAAGGAAACACCGTTTTTCAACAAAATGCAACCTACTGACAAAGCTTTAATGCTTTTCAACGATTCTGAACACTCACAACTAGGAGATGCAGATGCTCATCACCTCTGAAAATTAGGCCCAATATGTGTAAACTGGAAACAAGATTTAACTTTTATTAAAAAATTAAGAGGGTTAAGATACATCTCAATAATGAAAGCAAAAAACAAACAAACCAAAGTACAAAGATATTCAAATATATAGCTATTTGGGAGAAAGGATAAGAGAATTAGGCTACTGTCCACCTGAAGTAGATAAGAGGCTACCACCAATAGGATAAACCTGGATTCAGGTCACAATGCTAAATCCAAGCAATAGTGCTTTGAATAAGAGAATAGTGCTTTGAATGTAGAGAATTCCATGTGGTTGCCTCGCAAATCTCCTGGACAAGTAGTGAGATCTGAGGCTGGCTATCATCAGTAACAGGCCTCTAACTACATATCCCCTCACATGACCCTGAATGTTCAAAAAGAAGAATAGGAGTACTTGTGGCACCTTAGAGACTAACAAATTTATTAGAGCATAAGCTTTCGTGGACTACAGCCCACTTCTTCGGATGAATGTTCAGGCATGCAAAGAAATAACAATGAGAAATGCATTTAGACAGACGTTTAGACATGGGGATTTTTTGATGTAGTTTGACCTACTGTACTGAAATCAAGTGAAACAAAGAGCTGGGTGGACAAGGTTTAGTCCATTCCACATAAAAGTAGAATGATGAGAATCAGTGATATATGCCCTAGCCTCAATCTACTCGTCCAATGTAACCAACAAATGGTTCACTTCTTGATAAGGTGACCAGACAGCAAATGTGAAAAATCGGGACAGGGGTGAGGGGTAACAGGAGTCTATATAAGAAAAAGACCCAAAAATCGGGACTGTCCCTATAAAATCGGGACATCTGGTCACCCTACTTCTTGAACATTTTTTCTTTTCTTCTAAAAGCAAAACAGCACGCACTTAGCTTTAAAAAAAAATTAAGATAAACCTACTTGGTATTACAAAAAAGGGAGGTAAAGGAAACAAAGTGTATCAGAGAGCTCTCTTCTATGAACAGATAAAAAGGGAATTGACAATGGAAGCAGTTCCTACATGGCTTTTATATCTCATCAGCAGTTAGGCATGTGCCACCTGCTGGTGAGAAAGTTTAAAGGCTCAGCACCTTGAGTTAAGAAAGTTATGACCCAAGTCACACACATAGGAGCACAGACCCAAAAGTTGGGATCCATTACTTAATATTTATCTTTAGAGAATAGGAATTTCAAGTCCTGCAAAGTAAATAAAATTCAGACAAACTAAACTCTAAGTCCTAGTCCATTCATTACGAGAATCATAGATTCCTTGGACCATTTTTCCTTGGGCTAACAAAACAACAGACACTACGTTAAAACCTATAACCAACCACATAAATAACACTTTCAGGGGGAAGTTGGGTAATTTTCATATGCTGGGAGGTTTTCTGTGGTTTTTTTTTAAATGAGTCTATTACACTGGCATGCTGTGAACATATAAATATTAATTTAAAAATTTGGAGAAAGGATTTAATACAAACTACAAAGAAAACACCAGTGTAAAATGTCACAACAGTGTTTATCCAGATGCATTCAGTTTAAGAATGATTTCCATTTGTACATTCAACACATGCTAATTGAAGTTCTTTTTCAAAGTGGAATGGTTGACAGTATGGTACATTTGTTCATGAACAGAAGCTCTAGCCTTTGATCTTGCTTAACAGACAGATCAAACCTAGCAGCAACCCAATATGTCTCTGTTGTCCCTCTTCGATGGCATTTACCAGCATCCTGTTTGTAAGGAACTGTAAACTATAGCAGGGGTGGGCAAACTACGGCCCGGGGGCCGAATCCGGCCTTTCACACGTTTTAATCTTGCCCTTGAGCTCCTGCCAGGGAGCGAGGTTCGGGGCTTGCCCCGCTCCGGTGCTCCAGCCAGGGAGCAGGATTGGGGGCTTGCCCTGCTCCGCGTGTGCCATGGCTCCATGCGGCTCCCAGAAGCAATGGCATGTCCCCTCTCTGGTTCCTACATGTAGGGGCAGCCAGGGGACTCCGCATGCTGCCCCGCAGCTCCCATTGGCCAGGAACCACATAGGAGACGGAGGTGGGACATGCCGCTGCTTCTGGGAGCTGCTTAAGGTAAGCACTGCCCGAAGCCTGCATCCCCGACCCCCTGCCCCAGCCTTGATCCCCCTCCTGCCCTCCGAACCCCTTGGTCCCAGCCCGGAGCACCCTCCTGCACCCCCAACCCCTCATCCCCACCCCAGAGCCTGCACCCCCAGCCGGAGCCCACACACACGCACCCCAACCCCCTACCCCAGTCCAGAGCCCCTTCCCGCACCCTGAACTCCTCATTTCTGGCCCCACCCCAGAGCCCTCACCCCTAGCCAGACCCCTCACCCCCTCCCATACCCCAACACCCAGTTTCATGAGCATTCATGGCCCCCCCATACAATTTCAATACCCAGATGTGGCCCTTGGGCCAAAAAGTTTGCCCACCCTTGAACTATAGGCTTGATCCTGTAAGTTCTCTACCTGCAGAACTCTGACTGAAGTTTGCGAGAGCCCCCTGTATGAAGCATTTGCCAGATTCTATTACTTGTTAAATAATACTTCCTGCTAAAATGAGCTTTATATTAATAATCAGCCCTTCCTGTAAAGAGTAAAACAGAATTTGCTCATGAACCTACCTGTTTTATACTGTGTGTTATAAACCACACCATGAAGATTCTTGAACTCACTTGGACCCCAGTCACAAGCACAGAGGTGCGAACTATTCCTTAAAAAGAGAAATACATTATCTATGCCCCATAATTCACGTCTGTAATCAGTTAAGTGAGAAATTAAAAGCAAAAGACTCACCAACTGCACAGTGGACTACCTGTCAATAAAAATAAGTATAAATTAAAAGTCACTCGTTTAAAATCATTTTACTGTTTGCAGTATAAACAAAGACGTTGCGGCTGTTAACATAAATCTAAGCTTACCCCTAGTCCTTTACTCCTTATTCAGACTACATTTTCATTGACTTTAATGGCAGCAAAAACAAAGATCTTAGGGCCAAATTCTGTGAGGTTCCAAGTACCCTGAATTCCTGCACTTTACTCCTCACAGGATCCGGTCCTTGATTTGTAATACCACTGAAACAGACTGACTTGCTTACCAAAGGAACTTTTACATAAGACTGATTTTCATATAGATACACACACCTTGCTCTTCAGCTTCAAAACCAAACCTCAGTTCACATGCAACATCTTATCCAGATCAGAATTCTTCTGGAAAATTTAAAGCAAGACACATAAGGTGTTTCAGATACATAAGGATTTTAAAATTTTCTTTGTTGTTCATTTCAGAAGACTTTTTATTAATTATTTTGCTAATTAAATCTATGACTAGTGTTGATGGGTTTAGATAGAATTATTTAGAATATAAAAACCAAAACACAGATGACCATACATGTTAAAAGAGGCACATGTAGTATATACATACATCTGCTTGATTAATGTACTATACATCCATATCAGTCTGATGCATGCTTTGCCAAGTGCACTCAGCCTCCAGAGTGCTTTGCAAAATTTGCATAGCCCCTGTGTGGAAAGTCATGGTTCAATGAAAGATTGGTAGAAAACCATATGGGGCATGTGGGTCTAGTCTGGAAGGAGCAAAAGAGAGAAAGCCATATGGGGGATAATGAGTTCCGTATGGGGAATGAGAGAGAAGCAATCACCCGTGGAGGAGGGAAGGGTGTCTGCAAAGGAAAAGGCTCCATAAGGAATGGAGTCCCTGTGTGGCTTGCAAGATCTGTCACTGAGCAATTCTTAAGCATTTTTGAAATGTAAAAAAATCCTAAGCAAATAATTTAGTAGACTAGAGTTAATGTTACAATATGTATCCATTGCCTTCAACCAACCTCCTCCCTCCCCCCGCCAAAACCACCTTAAAAATAAATGAAGTTAGAAAGATTGGAAATTCTGAGATATTCTTTCAGCCTTAACGCCATTTTAATTAAGGGTTGTTGTTTTTTTTTGCTGAGGGTAAATATTTTCTCAAGCAATGTGTAGCATTTAAAAATTTACCTCAAGCACAGCAAATGTCTGGAAAAATTTAAGTGTCTTTTGAACAGTTTTGTATAAGCCTTTGTATGTTCCTTTCTGCATGTAAAATCGTGCCATGGCAATAGCCAATACCAGCCACCTAGAAAAGAAAGAGAATGGATAATTTTCAAATGAGAATTCTAAGAACACCCAGGTATCTAAATTATTCATTACATTACTTTCATCTCAAATATTTGAAGTAGAACTTTGATTTTCTACTGGTGTTGTTTAAAAAGAGATTGAAAATATAATTTAAAATATAGCAAAATCCATTAACTATTTAGCTCCTGTACCCTACATTGTGGAAAAGTATAGAGAGAATGCCTTGCTTCTCTTTGCAAAGAGCCCTCTGTGTTACATAGCTAAAGTGTTCTCCTTTCCATAGTATGGACCATATCTCTATTATTCAAAGAGTATTCATTCATGTATTTTAGCTGTTTTTAACATAACTTAGCAGGTAAAAAAAAAAAAAGGCGCCAACTTCAGGTGCCAGCCACTTTCCATACACCAGCAGTTGTCCCCAACTGCAAACCTCTGAACAACTCAGTGTAATGGTTCTAGTTTAGACTATGGGGCTTTTTCAAATATAATTTCAAATCCCCAATTGCTTATCATAGTTCCATAGTGATAGGAAACTGAAAAATTTACATGAAATTAAAAAAAATATTTGAATATATGTATTTTGTTTTCTTAAAACATATTGAAAAGTAAGCACTATGGCCAACATTTCCAAACTTGGTCTCAATCCTGCAAGGAGCTCTGTGTAAGGGGACCCCTGAAAGTGGGGTTCTACCCACACAATGCTCTTTGAAGGACTGTGCATGGGGACTTAAAGCCAAGCCCGGCAAAAGCAACTAGTGATTCTGAGTGCCTTAGTTTGTGGGTGTCCATCTTGAGACACTAATAAAGGGGTCCAATTTTCAGAAAGAGTTGTATACCATCCTCTGAAAATCAGGCCAATTTAAAGTGTTTAAAAGTTGGGCACTAAAAAATCCAGGCATCCAGAATCACTAGTCACTTTTGAAAATTTTGGCCAACGTGGTTAGTTCTGGAACTGACATTTTGGTAATCATGTACTGATATTAAGTGTGGATGGGTTTTTTAAAATATGCATTCTGCTGTTATTCAAATAAAGAAAGCAATAATAATTGTTAGTCAAATTAAAGCTTTCTTTATTGAAATAAAACAAATCTGAGCTAAAATAAATTTTAAATCACCTAAGGCAGGGGTCGGCAACCTTTGGCATGCAACCCATCAGGGCAATCCGCTGGTGGCTGCGAGACATTTTGTTTATGTTGACTGAGTTTGATCTCAACATACCGGATTCGGTTTAGAGAAGCTGAAAACCTCATAGGTGGAAATCTGAGCACTGGGTTTATCAACAGTTGTACTGGATACAGTATCTCAGTTGAGAAGTACCAATTATGCTGCACGGAAAGCGTCTGCGGACAGGTGTCTACAAAACAGTACTAGCAAGAAATAGTTTGCTTTTATTTAGTGTTGCTCTTTCTTTAAGTGTTATCGAAGTTGTCTACATGTATTGTGCTTGGATAATCCAGGCAAAAATAGCAGCCAGTGTGTGCCTGGCTGTAGTTTGTATGTTAAAGAACATAAAAGATCATAAAGATCATAAAAATGGCCATACTGGGTCAGACCAAAGGTCCATCTAGCCCAGTGTCCTGTCTCCCGACAGTAACCAATGCCAGCGAGGAGACATAATGGCCAAACCTGGGATTATTCCCTATTCTTCAAACATAAGTGATTTTCATTTCTAGCTGGAGAACTAGACACTGACTTGTGTTAACGTAATGTCTGAAAGATTCCTATCTAATAGCATGTGCCCCTTAGCACTGAAGCAGCATGACCTATAATTAAAAAACTGTCCACAGGCACGCCCCCCCCCTCCCCCCGCAGCTCCCATTGGCCGCGGTTTGCCATTCCCGGCCAATGGGAGCTGCGGGAAGCCTGCCGGGAATAGGGGCTGCATTCCCTAAATATTGCTTACATGAAGTTTTGCGGCCACTTAGTAGGGGACTCAGTAGCCCTTTTAGGAGACTCAGGGACCTGCCTACCTGTGACAGGCTCCTATAAAGAAAAGCCAAGTCAGGAAGGACTGGAAGGAATTAAATATCTAGGTGGCTAGCTGGTAGCTAATTACCTAATGAGCCTGATAAAGCGTTCCCAGGGATCAGCTGAGGTGGATCCTTGAGACAGGAAGCTTTTGAGGGCTGCAGAATTCACCAGAGCAAGGGACCTGGAAGGTGTGCTCAGAGGGGTAGGGAATTCCAAATAGTGGCAGAAGGGCCAGCCTGTCAGGAATTGTGTGCTTCCCCAGAGAAGGGCTACTGCTGACAAATCTCTGCACACCCTCCTCTGGCTCTAGGAAAGAATTCTTCCCAGTGATTGTCAAGAGGCTTGACTGTGGAGAAGGGACCTGAACTGCGAGAACTGTTGGAGGAGAGTGGTGGATTCAGGTGGGAATTGATAAACTGAGACTGACTCTGTCTCCCAGATAAGATGCTGGGGTGAGGGCTTGCTGGTATCTTTATTGGGTCTTTGGTTAATAAACTAGATCCTTCAGAAGGCCATGTAAAGCCTCGGTGACCTTATTGATGACATTAAGGGAAAGTCTGTCTGGCAGCACCTACAGCTCCACACTTGGCCAGAAGGGAACACTACTGGATAGGTACACTCTCTGACAATAGCTTCTCTCACCTCCAAGCCTCTCTTTCAATATGTGCGGGCTTGTCTACACTACCAGCTGGATAGGTGGGCAGCGATCGATCCAGCGGGGGTTGATTTATCATGTCTAGTGTAGACGCGACAAATCGACCGCTGAGTGCTCTCCCATTGACTCCGGTACTCCATCAGAATGAGAAGCACAAGCGGAGTCGATGGGAGAGCGCCAGCTGTCGATTTACTGCAGTGAAGACACCATGGAAAGTAGATCTAAGTACATCGACTTCAGCTACGTTATTCATGTAGCTGAAGTTGCGTATCTTAGATCAACCCTGCGCGGTAGTGTAGACAAGCCCTGGAACTCACATGGAACTAGGCACCAGCATACACTGCAAATGTGGATTCTCTCATCATGCCTATTCTACATCTATTCCCCTGTGTGTTGTGTAACTACCAAGGTTCCATAATGCTGCGGCACAGGATGAATTCCACTTCCTTTCCTAAGAAAGGAACACAAGTGCCAGTTAAACAACACCCACAGATATTATTTAGGTTTTTTATGGCTCGTGTAAAATCTGAGTAAATGTTTGTAGAGTATAAAATTAGAGGCGTTCTCCAGCCACTGCTGAAAGCAGTGGATTATTTTAAATTCATCAATACATGTTGCCTTCACAATAAGGCTGTCCTGGGTTCTAAATGTTTTGTGTTTTATAGTAAAGTATGTGTCAAAGGAGAATTATAATGGATTTTTATATGGTTGGCACTATGGCAGGTGACAGCAGTATCTTTACATAAGAGGTACCATGAGAAGCCATATTATATCTGACCAAAAAGGCAATAAATAGAAACCAAAAAGGTTCCCTGAATCTCATTTTGCAACAAAAAGGGAACATGAAATGTCTTCTCTGACTTAACAAAACAAAAAGTTGGTAGGTCTCTTGCTTAGACAGGTTATTCTTTAAACAAGTATACTTCCACAGGCCATTTTATTTGGCCTTCAGCTTGCAACTTTTTTTTTTTTTTTTTTTTTTTTGGGTCTCATATGGGCCTTTGTATTGCATACAGAAAAATGACAACTTTCACTCAACATCAGACAAGCATTCAGTCTGAAAAAGAAAATACCCTACACGATAAATTCCCCTGAGGGAGGCTTTCGGAGGCCTAAAGGACAGTCACGGGCCTAACTTCCATTGATTTTCAATGGGACTTGGGCACCTACCTGCCATTTTTGCTTTTGAACATCTCCACCTATACATTTACCAGTATGAATGACAAAATGTAATCCCATATTAGAAAGAGGAGTTAGCACAATTATTGATAAACCAGAGTATGCCTAGAATTTTATTAACAAGTACTTTCTTGCCAAGTGGATAAACTTGCCAGTACTAGTATTACTCTTCAGTGTTCCCTTAAGTGTATCTACTGTACTTTATCGGTTTGAAAAGATGATGAAATGTTTGTCTTTCTTCTTTTTCCTATCCCACACAAGAAACAAAGGGCCCACTTTTACAAGTGCTGGTGGCTCTCAACTACCAATGGCTTTGATGGGAGATGTAGGGCTCAGCACTTGCAGGGATCACAACTAAAATGAATGTTTCCACCTTAAAAGTCTCTGGCAGGAGCCCAGTGCTCCTGAACAAATGAACAACAACAAAGCAAGGGGTGGACTGTTAGGGAATACAATGAGGAAACATAGCAATTCCAAACTAGCAAAGATTATGAACAACGAATAAAAACACTAATTAAAGCTGACACAAATATAACTTCATAAAGCCCCATGCCTGACTTCAGCAATTCCTTATGTAAAATGTTCCAATGTCGAATTACCCTAAGTATTAAAATTTGTGGGAGTCTGACAATTTTCAGCCTTTCAACAGAAAATTAAATCAGTTTACTTTAAGTATGTTATGAAAACTACTGCTATTAACATGACAAATCTTTAAAAGGAATGAAAATACATACATCAACCACTTAAATATAAGCCAGAATTCCCTTACCATTAAAACTCAGTACAATCATTCAATACCAATACCACATTTTCTCAAAAGAATCCATTGTAACACTGGGCATCAGTTTAAATGCACTCCTGGGCTTATTAACAGTTCCACGCCAATGCATTCAAATTGGAATGGCCCTACCAGTAGCTGAATTGAGGACAAAAACTGAAATAACATTCAGAGCCAAATTCAACTTTGGCAAGTGGGTACAAATCCACTGAGTTTTGTCTGCTTATGTCAGGGTTGTATTTGGCCTGTAACCTCTGTTTTCAATACTGAGAGGCTGTGATTTGTAGAACAAGTTGGGAGACCAAGATGGAGCTGGAAGAAGGAAACTAATGTCTTAAAATACTGTTTCAATATCAGTTAAATATTAATCAATGATGCTGCTTAGACTGAAGCCAAGATGGTTTTTCAGTATAATAGTAGTAGTCATTTCTTGCACTTTACTCTTAACATGACAGATGGAAGAAATTAATATAGGTTGCCTGTCTCCTAAGTGCTCTCCAAAGCAAGAATTTGAACCAAAGCTATTTAGAAACTTCGGGCAGGCCGTACCACATTGACCCCTCCCTCGGCGTGGGAGGAAAACGAGGAATCCTGCTATAACTACGCGCTTGCAACCACTTCGCAACCCCTCCGGAAGTCTTCACGGGCAGCTTGAGACCCCAAGTCTGCCAAGGCTCTTTGGACCGTGCAGTGCCCCAGCTGGCAGTCAGCCTAGCCCGGCAAGCCCTGCTCAGAGCGGGGAGCGAGCCACAGGGGAGCCGTCTGTAGCCAGCAGCTCCAACGCAGGGAGCCCCTGGGGGCGGGGACTAGATCCCCTCCACGAGGTCCCTCCAGTCTCTGCGCGGAGCCGGCTCAGCGTGCAGGGGCGGCCGCAGTGACTTACGCCAAGGGGAGCCCCCTGCCCCGGCAGCCCCGCCCGGCATTCCTGGCTCAGGCTATACTTAACCTCCCCTCCGGGCTGCGAGATGACGCGCTCGCGGCTGCACCGCTGCACCGTATTAGGAAATGCCAGGCGGGCGAGGGCTAGCCCCGCAGGCAGCCCCCTCTGCCGCCCCCTGCTAGACCAGAACCCCTCCCCGAGTCTTTCTGCCCCCAGCCCCCGGTCGCAAGGCCTCCACCTGCCAGCCCGGCTCCCGCCGCAGTCCGCTCCCCCTCGCCCCGCCGTGTCTGCCCGGTATATTACACTATACCGGCAGCGCTCCCCGGCACGCACCCGGCGGTCATGGCGATGTTGTAGCCGATGAGCCAAGCTGTGGCCAACGCGCCCAGGCGCCTCTTCCTGCCCTTCTCCTTCTCCTCCAGCGAGCCGCTGCCGGCCCCGTCCTCCTCGCTGGACGCCATGGTTTGCCCGAGGCCAGGGGGAGAGACGCGCGGCGGAGGAGGGGCGCGGGCAGGGGCAGGGCTGAAGCCGCGCTGACAGCTGGAGCTGACTCTCACCCCATCTGTCTTCACGGCGGGCTGCTGCTGCCCCCGGCCAGCGTCTCACATGGTGTCGCCGGCTCCTCCCTTCTCCTCCCGGGGCTCCTCAGGTCACACGTGCCCCCCCCTTTCCCAGCCAATCTCGCCGGTCTGCGAGGAGAGAGGCTGCCGACCCTCCTCACCCTAACGTGATTGCTGCGCCGCGCGGTTCCTAGTCTGGTTTCCCTGACTTGAGAGCAAAAGTTTTTACACAGACATTCTAAGTTGCCACCACAAAATACACTCCCATGGGTAACCGTGTAGGTGTAACATGTCCTTGTGTGCAACATGAGCGATTGGCAGGCTAGCCAAGTGAAATGTCCAAATGGGTCCTGTATGTTCACACAGGCTGTACCCCTGCTACTGGTGCTTTGCTTACAGGGATCACCTATGTTGGATATAAAAAGAACGAGGAGTACTTGTGGCGCCTTCGAGACTAACAAATTTATTTGATATGCGTCACCTTAGCTATGTCTACACTGCATTGCAAACCCTGGTCTGTGAGACTGGTGTTTCCAACCCTGTGCTTGAGCATCCATGCTGCATTGTAAACCTGGCTTTACAGTTGCTGGATCTGGGTCTCACAGCTGTCTTAACATGACCACACTGCTATGCCGACCTTATGACTCAGCTCAGCGGCTTGAACTGCATCCACATTGCTAAATAACAGGGCTTGGATCCAAGTCTCAGCAGGACTTGGGACCTGACCCACCGCCGGCAGGGTCCTAGGAACTGGGGGTCCTGAGTGCTTGCTGACCTGAGTCAGACTGATTTATGTGTTGATGGAATGGGGGCTTTGGGCTCAAACCCGAGTGAGAGGCCAGCCTTAGTGTACAGTATAGACATACCCCCTACTTGCATAGATTCTAGGGCTGGAGCACCCAGGGGGAAAAATTGGTGGGTGCTTAGCACCCACCTGCAGCTCCCTGCCCGCCCCCCCGTCCCAGCTCACCTCCACCTCTGCTCTGCCTCCGCCTCCTCTCCTGGGCGCACAGCGTGCCTGCTTTCCCCCCCTGGCTTCCAGCGCTTACGCCACGAAACAGCTGATTCGCGCGGCAAGCACTGGGAGGAAGGAGAAGGGGGAACGCGGCACACTCGGGGAAGAGGCGGGGCTGGGGTGGGGATTTGGGGAAGGGGTCCAATAGGGGCAGAGTTGGGGCAGAGATTTTGGGGAAGGGGTTGGAATGGGGGCGGGGCGGGGAAAGGGTGAAGTCAGGGCGGGGGGGCACGAGCACCCACCGGCACCGGAGAACGTTAGCGCCTATGCCTACTTGTATGCTAGTGCTAGTGTTGGGGATGCTGCTGCCACCCCCTGGCTTAAAGTAGTAATAGTAAATGCCAAATACATAATTTCCATCATCAGCACTCCCATTATAAAAATTGTTCCAGCATCCCTGCCCTGCATATACATTATGACATTCCCCAGGGTGCAATCTAAACCACTGGACTGCTGTGTCCCCTTAAGTCTCTAGCCTGGGATGCCTTTTACACTGCTTTGCTGATGAACAGGAACCCTTCCAGGCTCTGCTCACTCTCAGCCATCTGCATGCAAAGTAACTCTCAGCTGAATACATGAATCCTACGCTGAACCATCCATGAATTACATACAGGACGACACCTGCATATCCCTCAGCCTGGCTCCCCAGAAATACTATTGCTCAGTAGTCCACTGGACAGTACAAGTTCATAGATAGTTTGTCATTCCAACAATGGATAATGATTAAGGCTGCGTGTCTGTCACGGAGGTCATGGAAGTCACAGATTCCATGACTTCTGCAGTGGCCAGCAGCAGCTACAGTGGCCAGCAGCCCCCTCCCACACAGTTTGTGTGTGTGGGAGGGGGCTAAGGGCAGGGATTTGGGGTGTAGGGCAGCACTTACCTGGGGTTGGGGGGATCCCCAGCTCCCAACAGCATGTCCCTGCAGCTCATAGCCGGAGGGGCCAGAGGGCTCCATGCACTGCCCGCGCCCGCAGGCCCTGCCCCCACAGCTCCCATTGGCTGCTGTTACCAGATTTGCCCATTACTTTTGGGTATGCTCATTTATTAGGGTTACTCTTCTGAGGGGAGGTTCTGTAATTTTATCAATGTACTGCTTGTGTCACTTGTGTTCTTATACAGAGCTCTACTTCTGCAAGTTCCCTCCCAGTGGAGCTATCTGCAGGACCTAGGTTCCCCAGGGCTGGATTCCTCCAGCCCCAGAATCAGATGAACATATATACACACACACACCACACACTAACAGAGCGTATCTGAGAGGACTGGGTTAATAGCACTCCCAAGCTGACCCCTTATATGTCCCTGCACTCAGTAAGCTGGTTTGAGCAGTATTTCCAAGCTGCCACCCTCATATGCCCCAGGTTCAGCACGTCCCTATCCCCACTTTCACGTTACAGTTGTTCTGGTAGTAACCCACTTGATGAGCAAATCCCACAAGATTATTGGGCGCTGCAGGGATCTTTAGCTTAGGTAGGAGGAGAGTTGCTGCAGAGTGAATGGGGAAGCCAAAAAACACCCATGAGTGGGGGAAAGAGAGAGAAGCAACCAGCTTAACCATGAAAGTTATTTATTGCCAGGTAATAACCATAGGGGAGCCAAACAAACAAAACAGTTATAATATTAAATCTAACTTAAATTTGATTATAAAAGTCAGGTTTAGAAAACTATAATTGATCACACAAGTCAGGGTCAGAAGGCTATACCTAGAAAAAGAGAGAGAGAGAGAGAGAGAGAGAGCTGGGTTCTCACTACGTGAAGCTTGAATCAATCGGGAGTCCTAGGTGGTGGTGGTAACTGAGGGTCCGGAGTGCTGGAGACAGGCAGAGCCCCCAGCACGATCAGTTAGGAGAAGATGAAGTCCCAATGGAACTGATGCAGCTTTTAGATCCGGGCATCAGAACACTTACTTGAGCATGGGGAAGGTTTTTTGTAGGGAAACAACAATGGTTCAAGGGAGAACACTAGATTTGTTTATGGGTAAACTGATGGCTCCAGGGAGCATACCAAAATTGTTTTGTTCAGGCTAGAGAATAGGAACTGATCATTTCTGGCTATGGGCGGTGTTCCTTGAAGGGAGCTTACAATGCAATTAGGGAGCTTCACTATTTTGGATACCAATAAAAGATTTATTACTAGAATTGGTCTGATAACTACTGAGATGGGTGTGTGCAGGCATGGGTTCACTAACATCTGGAGCAGAGATCCCCCATCATGCAATGCTTCCCTGCTTTTCTGGTTCCAGAGTTCAGTGCAGTTTTTGCCTTGGAATCTCTGTTCTCCATTCTGTATGCTAATGGAGATGTCTCCCTGTCCCATCTTTAATGCAGATGAGGCTAGGGGAGTTTCCTTAATCCTGTCACCCTGGTCCCGAGGGGTTTACGTGTGTCTCTCACTGCCTTTTTATTGCTTTTTGTAAGTCTTTCTTCTGATCGGCTTTGGTTCAAGCAGAGGCTGGGGGGGTCCTTCGTGAGTCAGACAGGTTGGATACTGTGACCTGGTTCCCCAAGAACACAGAGGTGACGGGTAACACTGCAGTTCCCAGCCAATGGGAGCTGCGGAGCCAGCACTTGTGGTGGGAGCAGTGTGTAGAGCCCCCCCCGCCTTCCCTTCACCTAAGAGCTGCGGGGATACATGGAGCTGGGTAGGGAGCCTGCCAGCCCTGCCAAACCTCCCCCCCCAGCACCAGTGGGGGGTCCCAGGCTTAGCGCCGTTGCCCACCCCCACCCCCATTACCAGCAACTATCTCAGGCCGAGTGTCGGCGGCCAGCCCATCTACCCCAGCACCAGCGGGGGTCCCAGGCTGGGTGTTGGCACCCAGTCCCCCCCCAGGACCAACAGGGGGCCCAGAACCCCCCCCCCCCCCCCCGAGCACCCGCAGCCCCCTGTCCAAGTTTTAGTCACAGGTATTTTTAGTAAAAGTTATGGACAGGTCATGGGCCATGAATTTTTGTTCACTACCCATGACCTGTCTATGACTTTTACTAAAAATACCCGTGACTAAAACATAGCCTTAGTAATAATTATGCACCAGGCTTGTTGACCTAAGTAGAGATTCCCAAGCACTTCAACCAAAACACACTGGTTTAGATAAAATAATAAAACAAGTTTTATTAACTAGAGAAAGATTTTAAGGGATTACAAGTGATAAGGCATAGAAGTCAGAATCGGTTACAAAAGAAATAAAAGGATAAACATGCAAGCTAATTCCTAAACTTTACCAAGGCTAATAGCCTCAAAAGCAAAAGGGTTGCCTGAGCTGCAATACATTTCACAGGCTGCATCACTTTCCAACCTGGGACCTCTCCCCCTACTCCTTTGTTCTTGTTATGAGCAGAGAGATGGAAGGAGGAGAGAGGTGACGTGAAGGAAACTTATTTTTATACCCACCTCCTTTCTTTGAGGATTACCCTCTGCTAGGGTGTAGACCAGGGTTCTCAAACTCAAATCACCACGAGGGCCACATGAGGACTAGTACATTGGCCTGAGGGCCGCATCACTGACACCTTTTCAGACAAAGATACAAAAGCCCCCCCTCTGCCCCTGGCCCTGCCCCCACTCCACCCCTTCCATGAGCCCCCGCTCCTGCCCTGCCTCTTCCCATCCCTTTCCCGCACCCATTCTAGCCCTTTCCCCAAACTCCCTGCCCCAACTCCGCCCCCTCCCTGCCCCTATTCCAACCCATTCTCCAAATCCCTGCTCTGGCCCGGCCTTTTCTCTGTCTCCTCCCATGAGCGCGCCGCATCCCAGCTCCTCCCCCCTCCCTCCTGGAAAGTCCTAAGTGCCACCAAACAGCTGTTTGGTGGCGCTTAGGACTTTCCAGGAGGGAGGGGGGAGAAGCGGGGATGCGGTGCACTCGGGGGGGGGCACAGAGGGGGCGGGGCGTGAGGGGAGCTATGGCAGGCTGCAGGAAATAGCTCCATGGGCTGCATGAGGCCCGCGGGCCACATGTTTGAGACCCCTGGTGTAGACTAACAGTTCCTTGTGTACCTGAGATTTGAAATGTTCTTGAAATACAATGTAAATTTTTTGTTTAGACCTTCCATCCTGCTAGTGAATGAACAGTTAAGTAGGTGATGGCTTTTTAGCATCTTGCTGGCATGCTAGTGTGCCTTTGTCTCTGAGAAAATAGTTTGTGGGGGTCTGTGAGGCCCCATGGCAGAAACCCAGTGCCCCTAGCCCTGGCACTCTCCTGCGGGCCTGAAGCCATCTCAAGCTGGGAGCGGCAAAGGGATGAAGCCAGTGGGCCCCACACCCCAGTCTGAAGCCAGGAGTGGGCATGGGGCTGAAGTCAGCATCCCCCCCATCTGAAGCCAGGAGTAGGCGTGGGGCTGAAGCCGGGACCCCCACCGCCCTGGGTCTGAAGCTCAGAGCGGATGTGGGGCTGAAGGCGCCCCTCATCTGAAGCCACTGCCCCTCTCTGCCTCATCTGAAGCCAGGAGCAACAAGGGGCTGAAGCTGATGTTCCCCCACCTCCCCAGTGCAAAGCCATGAGTGTTGTGGGGCTGAAGCCAGCAGTCCCCCCCCCCCCCAAAGCTGGGAGTGGTGCAGGGCTGAAGCTGAGAGCCCCAGCACACTCCCCCCTCTGCTAGACTTGTGTAGGAGCTGGATTTTATAATGTACTATGAGAATTAATGTATGATTTGATTTCATCCTGTCAGCCACCCTTTTTGAATAGCAGAAAGGAATGACAGACCAGAACAATCCTTATGACTGATTATGGTCACCTTTTTGTTTTAGGATAAGTTATAATGTCTACTATGGTTTCTTATATGTATTACAAATTAGGCACTCTAGTTAAATACACATTTCTTTGTTTTAAGATTTAGAAAGTAAGAAACAGGATCTTGTATTGTATCTATGTTAAGGAGATTAGAGGAATGTTCAGGGCCTGAAGCCCCAACGTGAATTGTTTTAGTTATAAGATTTAGCAAGGCTTGATTTACAATGTATTCTGCTGAATATAAAATGCTGTCTGTATACCTTTGAAGGTTTCTGTAAGAGATTGTTTATGTGAATGAGGAATGCATGCATCAGGAAAAGATAAGGTGTGAAAGCCATGACAAATGTCCAGGTGGTCAAGACAAAGTGAGAGACTTGGAAAGACCAGGAGACAATCAGAAAACATCCATTGTATCCGATGCTAAACACGTTAGCAGCATTGACGACCTCAGAGGTGAGGCAGGCACCCCCGAAGGTGAGACAACAAATAGGAGATAACGATGGAAAGCCTGACAATAACCATCAAATGATAACACCACTTAAGGACTAATGATTACAGGATGACATTGCAAAATGCATGGACTCAAATGGGAATTTACAACTATAAAGCTGGGGTGTTTTGCCATGGAACTCTGGGTTCAGTCCTGCACAGCCTCGGAGCATCGGATCGCGACCGACAGAACCCAGCTCCACACTCGTGCTCAATCTAACTGGCCATTAGATTGACTCGAGCTACCACAGATTGGTAACTATAAACATCACTGCAGGACTATGTGTGTGTGTGAGTGAGTGTATGTGAGTGTGACTAAAAAGCATATGCTAACTGTTGTATTTTCAATAAATGCTGCATATTTGCCTTCCTTTATAAAGATCCTGTGTGCTTTGTATAAGCATAATTCTTGGGAGCCATGCGGGACCGAAGCCCCAAACTCTGGCGCTCCCTGTGGGCAGAAGCCCTGAGCCCATGGGCATAGTTGGGGGCAGCATTAGAGTATTGCCCCCCAAACTGCAGTGCCTTACCCAGAGTGGGGCAGTCCCAGGGCAGCTCCACCTCCCCCACATGTCCGCCTCTCCTCCAGCCCCCCTCATGCCCAGCCCTCTGGCCAGGCTGTAGGTGGGAAGCCAGAGTCAGGCAGTGCAGGACAGCTGCTCCTCTGAGTGGTGGTTCTATGGAGTGGACAGCCATGGCTTTGCCCTGTCTGCTGCTGGTGCCTGGGATTGCAGCTGCTCCTAAGCTTCCAGCCCGCTCTGGCTGCTCATGCAGCCGGTAGGAGCCGCCTGGGTGAGGGGACCCGGCTCTGGGGCTGGCAGAGCCACTGCGGAGCAGCAACCACAATGGGAGTCCTCCTGGCACACAGCCCCTAGCTACCCCCTGCCTGCCCAGAGCCGCTAGCTATCCACTCCATGCATCCTGAGCTACGCCCCTGCCCGCACACAGTTCCTAGCTACCCCCTGCCTGCGCCCTGAGGTACAACTCTCACTGCACACAGCCCCTAGCTATCCCCTCCCTGCACCCTGATCTACACCCCTCACTGCACACAGCCCCTGGCTACCCCCTCCCTGCCCCTGAGCTACCCCCCTGCCTGCACACAGCCCCTAGCTACCCTCTCCTTCCCCCTGAGTTACCTCCTGCCTGCACACAGTCCCTATTCCCTCCCTGCATCCTGAGTTACACCCCTGACTGCACACAGCCCCTAGCTATCCCCTGCTGTAATGAGAGATTTTGCTTTGAATGTTCTGAAATACATTGCAGCACCTTAACAAAGGCTTGCAGAAAAACACCATAAATTCACTCTTTTCAGTTGACATAATTAAGGTGGTGAGAGTACCTTACACTTTGGACACTTTGATTTGCATAAAACAATAATTAATTTTAAGATTAAGGCTCTAAATACGTAGAAATCAATGATAGTTTAAAATTAGAAAATCCAACATGGCGGACCAAAATGGTAGAGACAGAAATGACATGGTTTAAATTTAGAGAGTGAAAAATTCCAGAAGGTTCCAGCAACTATGAGGGAGGAGCTCTACCCAAGATGGTGTCAGAGGGAGGAGCTTAGCTATCTAAAAATAGTACATCTCTACCTATAACGTGACCCGATATAACACGAATTCAGATATAACGCGGTAAAGCAGTTCTCTGGCGGGGGCTGGGCTGCGCACTCCAGTGGATCAAAGCAAGTTCAATATAACGTGGTTTCACCTATAACGTGTTAAGATTTTTTGGCTCCCGAGGACAGCGTTATATCGAGGTAGAGGTGTATGACATAAGAGGGGAGGAGCTAGACAGGAAAAGGAAATATGCTAATATCTGGAAGCTGATTGGCTGAGCCAGGCTAATATATTATGTTAATGAGTTGACCTTGAGCGAGCAACCAGTATATAAGGCCAACAGCCAGCAGGCTTAAAAGATGGAGTTTTCGTGTGATAAGAACCAGCTAGCAGGCTTGTATGTATGTGAGAAGCCAGGAAGAGAAGATCAAGCAACAGCATTCTAAACCTCTAAAGCAGACAGTCTGGGGTAAATGGTGGCAGCAGCAACTTCCAGAGATTGGGTGGCCACTGCAGGTGGAACAGATTGTTTTAGGATAAGTAGTTAACCCATATTTCAAGGACTATTTAAGGTGAAGTGGCCCATTTACTTCCCTCCAGTCATAGGAGGGAAAGGAAGGGGAGGGGAGGAAGGCAATTGGGGGCTTGTTAGTGGGTTATTTTATATATATATATATGTGTGTGTGTGTATTGTAATAAGCCATAAATCCAGTGTCTCTATTCAGTCCATGACTTTTAGTGTCTAGCAGAGTAATGGATTGAAGCTCCCAGGCTTGTCTTTTGAAAGTGGTGTGCAGGTTTCCTTTGAGGGTGAGGACCACTGAGTCAGGTATAGCATGAGTTTTTGTGAGAAGTGTTCACCTGCAGGTGATGTGGTGTTTCTGTCTTTTTATCATTTTCCTGTGTGAGTTCATTTGAGAGCATAGTGATAGTCTGGTTTTACCCACGTAGTTGTTGTTGGGGCATTTAGTGCACTGGATGAGGTAGACCACATACTGTGATAAGCATGTGTATGAACTGTTCCACCTTGTATTTAGCTGTGACACTCTCAGTATGTTTTTCAGACCTGAAGAAGAGCTCGATGTAAGCTCAAAAGCTTGTCTCTCTCACCAACAGAAGTCGGTCCTATAAAAAATATTACTTCACTTACCTTGTCTCTCACAATAAATTATGTCCATTTTCCGTTATCCACTCCTTTATTTACATATTCAAAAATGCGAATAGGCATGAATTTCCTTTGCAGGTGCTTTTGAGGTGTTCTATTATTCTATTTTAACTATAACTTCTATTAATAAACTAGGTACAGATGTAAGACTTACTGATCTGCGATGCCTAGGATCACTCCTAGAACTTTTTTAAAAAAAATAGATATAACATTTGGTGTCTTCACATCAGCCAATATAGTTATATATTTTAATGAGATTGCATATTTTTTCTAGCAGCAAAGTCACTTCATCCTTAAGTTCTTTCAGAATTTAATATCTCTTCTTCTGAAACCTGAGTATCTGATAGTGCCTTTTGACTTGAAGAATCTCAAAATGATGTATAAGCTATATATAGGGATGGCTACACAAAGAATTTGCACTGACATAACTAAACTGGTTTCTACATAAAAGTAGTTAAATCAGTCCAACCCTCTTGTACAGACACTTTTATATCAGAGTAGGCTAATATTGATTTATCTTAATTTGGCTGTTATCTAATTTCAGTTTAAATCTGACCTTCCCAACATGGGGTGGCTAGGGCAAGGTGGTTTGTATCCTGTATGAACCCAACTGTAATTTTCACAGCAACGACTGACTTCCTTTGTTTTCTTTCTCAGCTCTTCCCGGGGAGGGGGGAAGGGGTGTGAAAGGGCTTGAGGGTACCCCACAGGAAAGAGTTCACAAGTGTATCTTCCTGGGTTCCAAAAAGGGGGTTGCATTTGGGTGCTGGCAGCATTTACCAAGCCATGGTCAGAGAAAAGCTGTAACTTTGGTAGTTTAATACTAGCCTGAAGTGGCCAGTATTAATTTTTTGAATCCTTGCGGGCCCCCACCTTCTGGAAGTGAAGTGCCAGAGTGGGGATTCAGCCTTGACAGATCCCAATCCTGCAAATAATGAATGTGCTTAGTTTTAAGTATGTGAATAGTCCTATTGAGTTAATTGTGAATGCTACCCCCATGTTCTTAAAGATATTTAGGCACCTAATTTCATTTGAAATCAATGGGTGTTGATTACTTTATCAATACACAATACTTTTGTGAATCATACCCAAATGTATTTACTGGAGTCCAGTTGTTACCTCACCAAGTATCTTATTTTCAGTCCCCTTCCTTAAACATGTACAATAACTAGGCTTTAGTCATTTTTATTTGAAATAGAGACTATGCTACTGCATCAAGTATATTGTAATAATGATTTTCTTTAATACAGCATCTTACAGGACTGGCTTGCAACACTCTCAATTGAATAAAGGTGAAAAATTACTCTGCTACACTTCACTATAATTTCAAACAATAAATCTCTAACACGATAGTGCTACAGACTCTAATGCTGGGAATGTTTCCATTATCACTCTCACACCGCATCGAGATACTTATTTGAAATAAGTATAAGTAAGAAATACTAATTTTTAAGAGACCTACTTTGCTAGGGTCTAGGGTGCCAATCCTCAACTGCTTTTAAGGTCAATGGAAATATTCCCATTTTCTTTTGTAGGAGTTGGTGGAGGCTGGAAATGGCATGGAGGATGTGGGGTTCAACATTTTGTTGAAATCTGGGCCAGGTCCCCAGCAAATGAAAGTGACCAGCTTGGGCATGCTGCATCTGTACTGGGTTTGTGGTCAAACAGAATAGGTGTCTGCACCCAAAAAAGCACATGACAACCGGATCCTTGTTGGCAATATCAGTAAAGAGCCAAAGACTGAAGATGATAAAAAGTAGGTGTATGTCCACAGAAGGAACTGTCTATATAGTATTTAGGAAACATTATTCAATATAAGGTAATAGTTTTGCCAAATTTAAAGAGAAGAAGAATTCTGTTTCCTGATCTTGCTTGTGCCTCCCTTGGGAGAGTTTAGAATTCCACACATAAGCCAGCATTCCATGTGAAACATACAGTTCTGAGATGGATTCAGTCAATAAATATGGAAAACAAGAAACTGTTCAATGTCCCTTAGTAGTGTCTAAAACTGTTCTTCTGATAGTAAGTAAAGGGATTAGGAATACAGAAGTGCTGGGAAATGCCAAATGATGCCCAGCAGGTAAAACTAAATGAAACTTCAGTAAGAGGCCCAGATCATCCTAGCAGTTTGCCCCCAGCAACTCCAAATGCTTCAAACACCCAGCATGAAGAAGTCTGCACCCAGGAATCTAAGAAACCTGCAGATAACAAAGCTAATAGTGCCCGATTCTTAAAAGTATATCACAATAAACTGCCATTAGACTATTAGAAGCAAATAATGTGTATATAATTTGGCCCTGTTTCCGTTCATGTATTGCCTCTGACTAGATTATGAGTTCAGTGCTTTTTGTTCAAAATGATTAGATGAAACTTTAATGTAAAGTTTTCAGCCTGGGGCTTGCTCATTAACTGCTTGCTGCAAACACTGTTTTGAGTATGGAAAAACAAACAACTTGAACTGTCTCTTGATTAGATAAGCATAAATTCTAGAGTCTTGTTTCTGGTGCAATGCTTGCAAATATGAATTTATATTTGCATTTTATGAATATTCTGCAGTAGTGCTTTTTTCAAAGTGAACACAGGCTTTGATGAAGCAGATACCTCATTCCAGCATGAAAAGGGTTAAAGAGAGCCTATGGGCCCAGCTAGCCCAACCCTGCAATACCTGCAGTCAATGCCAAGCCTGGAGGCAAAAGAACAGGAGAGAGAATGTAGACTCCTGAGCAAGCAGGAGGTAACTTTGCCCCTCTATATGAAGGGAGCATCACAAGGCAGACAGCCACTGGCAGAGAAGCAGTGTGTCCATGACTGAGGGCAGGTCTACACTACAGGGAAAAGTCGATCTAAGGTACGCAATTTGAGTTACGTTAGCTGCGTGAACTGTAGTATTTGATTATAAAGAAACAGTGGGGCTAAGCCCCTCTTACCTTACATCCAACTTGCCAAGTGGGTCCTGATGCAAGTGGAGGCCAGAAGATTCCCAGCCTAAGGTCAGGAACCAGTCACTGCTGCCAGGAAAGAATGAGGACCAGAAGCAGGATGGATAAAAATCAATGATTTTAAAAAATCCGATTTTTTTTATTTAAATCGGATTTTTTTTTATAAAATGCTTTTTGAGGAAAAAGCCTATCTAAAGACACATTATAGCTCAAAGATATCTCATCATGGAATAGGAATTATAAATTCTAATTCTATAGTATGAGACAATATATTCATGTAAAGTTTAATAAAAGTTTTGTAAATGAGTTCCAATAGTTCATGGATTAGGGACCCAATCTTATGGGGTTCCAGGGGCTTCTGAATAGATTATTTAGGTTAATCTTTCTATCTACCCAATGGGACTCAGTGCTCAGTCTAGACGATAACATCAGATATGCTTAGTTTTGCAGTTCTCAAACTGTAGATTTGTGTCTCCAGAGATAACATGTTTGTTAACAGCAAAAATGATTTTAAATAAATAAAAAAATAATATAGAGAGGTGAGAAATAACAGACCTCAACCCTATTGTCCCTCTGCAAATTTGTGTACACAGAATCAATCCCTTACCTCTCTCTAAAAGTGAAAAGTTTCAAAAAGTTCAATGAATAGAAAATTGTTGGGGGCATCCTAGATCTGGACAAGGAGAAGAAGTCGGGAGATAAATGTGAGACGGAAGGGACAGGCAGTAGAAACAAAAGTGAAACTGTTTGAGTGGCATATTCCAGAAGTCTTGAGGTCTTTCTGAGTGTAGCCTTCATTGATTTGAGATCTACCATACCATTCTCTCACTAGAAGGGAAAACCTATAATGGCAGCAGGCCGTAAAAGAGACCCAGTTTGGGAATAAGAACCATTCAAGACATATATTAGGGTTACCATATTTAAAAAATAAAAAAAGAGGACACTCCACGTGGCCCTGGCCCCGCCCCTTTCCCACCCCGCCCCTGTCCCAACTCCGCCCATTCCCCAAAGTCCCCGCCCTAACTCCGCCCCCTCCCCTGAGCGCCCCGCATTCCCCCTCCTCCCTCCCAGCCACGCGAAAAGGGCTGCCTGAGCGCTACCGGCTTCATGGCTTGCCGGGCAGCCCCCAGACCCTGCACCCCCGGCCGGTGCTTCCCCTGCGCCCCCGGAGCCCGGGAGGGGAAGTGCCCAGCCGGGGGCGCAGGGTCCAGAGGCATGGGGGCTGCCCGAAGCCGGTAGCGCTTGGGCAGCTCAGCTCTTACAGAGCCCAGGAGTCAGGGAGCACAGCAGCCCCCGGCGCCCACTCTAAGGTAAGCCAGGGAGTATTTTTCCCGGACATGTTCAGCTTTTTGGAAATTCCCCCTGGATGGGGGTTTGATTACCAAAAAGCTGGACATGTCCGGGAAAAAACGGACGTATGGTAACCCTAACATATATGTTTGCTGATGATGCTTTAAAGAAAGTCACACCAGTGAACTGGTGGAAGTCACTTAAGCATTTGGATTCAGAGACTGTTGAAGTGATAATCTCACTTTTAACAGCAGTAGCTTCTTCTGCTGGTGTAGAAAGAATATTTTCTTCCTTTGGACTAATTCATTCCAAACTGAGAAATTGTTTGAGACCTGAAAAAGCAGGAAAGTTTGTTCATAATCTGGAAAAGAAAAACAAACAGGAAAATGAAGGTGAAGACAACTGAGTTAGCTGCAGAAGCCAATATTTTAAGTTTCTCATGTTGACCTCACTGACATAGTCAATTTAATTTTTTTTTTAATATTTCATTTAACTATTTTAGTTAAAAACAATTTTAACAAAAACAAACCTGATTTAAAAAAATCTTGAATGTTTAACTCAATTCAAAAATTCATATGCTTGTTTTGTTAAAGTATTATGTTTGCCGTTGAAGAAAAAATCCAGAATACATAACGTTGTTGTTTTAGTTAAATAAAACAATTTAAATGTCTGTCTGGTGATGTTCTCCTCCTAATACAGCATGGCAAGAAAATCCTCCAAATATTAATGATTAACCTGTTGAACTGGAAATAGTTCACCTCCCAATGACTTCATAAATATCTGCTTCAATTCCCCTTGGTAAATGAAATAACCAAACAGTCATTCATTCTCTGATATAGCTATAAAACTAATCTGAAAAGTTTTCAAAATAAATCACTTAAAAATGTATAGTTTGTACCTTCTAAAAATGAAACCTACATCTATTTCTGAGTTATGAAGAATATGTATTAAGATTATAACAACCAACAAGAATGCATTTTTATGTAGAAATCCATGATTAAATCGAGTCTTCCTGCCTAAATCAACTTGATTTAAATCAAATCTACCCTGGCCAGAAGTGAGGTGCACTAACAGCTAGGCTGCCTGGCCGTCCGAGTACCCTATCACACAGGCAAAGTGAAGTTGTTTTCCAAAGTTTAATAACTGTTTGTGAATATTTTTTCAAGTGATCTCCTACCCACATTGCCCCTGAAGCTTAACTATCTGTCCCAACTTGTATTTAGCTCAGACACTCGGATTTCTTTCCCCAGACCTGAAGAAGAGCTCTGTGTAGTTTGAAAGCTTGTACCTTCCACCAGCAGAAGTTGGTCCAATAAAAGATATTATCTCACCTACCTTGTTTCATATATATATGAATATTTGTCTAATTCCAGTGGTATCATGACCCCAGGGGAGCTCCAGCTACCTGATTCAGACATCTTCATTTGCATACTTAATATAAGACGAAAGGAACACACTTGGAGGAAAAGGCAGCACATTTTAAATTGATAAAAGAAAATTGTCTTAACACAATGAGTAATTAACCATATAATTTAGTACTGAGGGAAATAGTTTAACAGAAATAAAAAAGGAGTAGATGTACTGGGATAAGAGAAAATATCCAGAGTTACTCATTAGATAAAACTTTACATGGTAAATCAATTTTATACTGCAGTATTTACAATGCATTGTCACAGTCTGGGACTAAGAAGAAATGTCCCTTTAGCCATATTTCGGTATAAATATCCATTATGAAGGTCTTACATCCTCCTCTAAAGATTTGTTATCGACCACTGTTGAAGACAGGGTATGGGATTAGATATGCTATTGACACTTCCTTTGTTCTGAGAATTTGTTTTCTGCTTCCACTTTCTCTCTGTCCCCAGTTCCAAGTAAAAAGCAATTTATAACAAAGGATATCCCTGGAAAACTAAAATTAAAATACTGAGGGGGTGAGTCCTGTATCTGGCTGATACCTTGGCTGGAAGTTTGGTCTCAGTATCTGTTCCGTTCCTGAGTCTATCTTTATGACTTCTTTTCTGGCTCATACCACTCAAGGACAGCTGCTAAAAACCTCATGCTGCTACGCTGGGCATGTGTGCTACATTAAATATGGATGCCAGGTATGAGCATTCCTCCACTGAACACGCTCCCTGGAACTCCAATTGACCTTCCTTTGATGGTCATAATATTTTTGTCTTTACTCTAAAAAATAAGCTCACTGCAATTTGGGCTGACCACCAGACTGCCAATTAGTATAGTCTGTCTGGAAATAGACTATATCCTTACAACTGGCCTAACCAGTTCTAATTTAGAAATAATTGTTCAAAAGTGTACCCCCAGAACAAAAGGGGGATGGGGTACACTGTGTTATCATGACTGAACTTGATACCTAGAGTCAAACGTACATAACAGACATGTGAACAAAACATGTCTTAAATAGCTAACAAAAAATCCATACGGATTTGAAGTAAGAAGAAAAATTAAAAGTGTGTGTGTATATATATCTATCTATCTATGTGTGTGTATATATATATATGTAAATGGAATGCCAAACAAAAATAGTTTCAGAAGTGGGGTACCAAATTCTTTTGGGGCACTCTTGGTTTTATGATGATTTTATATATATATATAAAGGGCATCACAGAAACTTGGTGGAATGAGGATAATCAGTGGGACACAGTAATACCAGGGTACAAAATTACAAAATATATCAGAAGGACAGAACAGCTTGTGCTGGTGTGGGAGAGGCACTATATCATATTTATCAAATGAAATAAAAATCTTAAATGAATCAAACTGTACCATAGAAGCTCTATGGATAGTAATTCCATGCTCTAATAATATAGCAGGAGGGATATATTACCGACTCCCTCACCCGGCTGATGATAGTGACTGTGAAATGCTCAGGGAGATTAGGGAGGCTATAAAAATAAAAAAACTCAATGATAATTGGAGATTTCAACTATCCCCATATTGATTGGGTACATGTCACCTCAGGACAGGATGCAGAGATACATTTTCTTGAGACCTTAAATGACTGCTTCTTGGAGCATCTAGTTCTAGAACCCACAAGAGGAGAGGCAACTCTTGATTTAGTCCTAAGTGGAGCACAGGATCTGGCTCGAGAAGTGATTATAGCTGGACCGCTCGGTAATAGTGACCATAATATAATTAAATTAAGCATCCCTGTGGCGGGGAAAACACCACAGCAGTCCAACACTGTAGTATCTAATTTCAGAAAGGGGGACAACACAAAAATGAGAAGTTAGTTAAACAGAAATTAAAAGGTACAGTGCCAAAAGTGAAATCCCTGCAAGCCGAATGGAAACTTTTAAAAGACACCATAATAGAGGCTCAACTTAAATGTATACCCCAAATTAAAAAACAAAGTAAGAGAACCAAAAAAGTGTCACCGTGGCTAAATCACAAAGTAAAAGAAGCAGTGAGAGACAAAAAGGCATCCTTTAAAAAGTGGAAGTTAAATCCTATTGAGGAAAATAGAAAGTAGAATAAACTCTGGCAAATGAAGTGTAAAAATATAATTAGGAAGGCCAAAAAAGAATTTGAAGAAAAACTAGCCAAAGACTCAAAAAGTAATAGCAATTTTTTTTAAGTACATCAGAAGCAGGAAGCCTGCAAAACAACCAGTGGGGCCACTGGACGATTGAGATTCTAAAGGAGCACGATAAGGCTAGTGCGTAGAAATTAAATGAATTCTTTGCATCCGTCTTCACTGCTGAGGGTAAAAGGGAGATTCCCAAACCTGAACCATTCTTTTTAGGTGACAAATCTGAGGGACTGTCCCAGATGGAGGTATCATTAGAGGAGGTTTAGGAACAAATTGATAAATTAAACAGTAATAAGTCACCAGGACCAGATGGTATTCACCCAACAGTTCTGAAGGAAATAAAATGTGAAATTGCAGAACTGTAGGTTGTAACCTATCATTTAAATCAGCATCTGTACCAAACAACTGGAGAATAGCTAATGTGACACCAATTTAAAAGGGCTCCACAGGTGATCCCGGCAATTACAGGCCGGTAAGCCTGACTTCAGTACCAGCCAAACTGGTTGAAACTATAGTAAAGAATAAAATTGTCAAACACGTAGATGAACATAATTTGTTGGGGAAAAGTCAACATGGTTTTTGTAAAAGGAAATCATACCTCACCAATCTACTAGAATTCTTTGAGGGGGTCAACAAGCACGTGGACAAGGGGGATCAGAAAGCACTCACCAAAGGCTCACCAAAGGCTCTTAAGGTAAGTAAGTTGTCATGGGATAAGAGGGAAGATCCTCTCATGGATTGGTAACTGGTTAAAAGATAGGAAACAAAGGGTAGGAATAAATGGTCAGTATTCAGAATTGAAAGAGGTAAATAGTGGTGTCTCCCAAGGGAGACATATTTATAAATGATCTGGAAAAAGGGGTAAACAGTGAGGTGGCAAAATTTGCAGATGATACAAAACTACTCAAGATAGCTAAGTCCCAGGCAGATTGCAAAAAACTACAAAAGGATTTCTTAAAACTGGGTGACTGGGCAACAAAATGGCAGATGAAATTCAATGTTGATAAATGCAAAGTAATGCATGTTGAAAAACATAATCCCAACTATACATATAAAATTAGCTGTTACCACTCAAGAATGAGATCTTGGAGTCATTGTGGATATTTTTCTGAAAACATCAACTCAATGTGCAGCGGCAGTCAAAAAAGCAAACAGAATTTTGGGAATCATTAAGAAAGGGATAGATAAGACAGAACATATCATATTGCCGCTATATAAATCCATGGTATGCCCACATCTTGAATACTGCATGCAGATGTGGTTGCCTCATCTCAAAAAAGATATATTGGAATTGGAAAAGATTCAGAAAAGGGCAACAAAAATTATTAGGGGTATGGAACGTCTTCCATAGGAGGAGAGATTAATAAGACTGAGACTTTTCAGCTTTGAAAAGAGACGACTAAGGGGGGATGTGATAGAGGTCTGTTAAACCATGACTGGTGTGGAGAAAGTAGATAAGGAAGTGTTATTTACTCCTTCTCATAACACATGAACTAGGGGTCACCAAATGAAATGAATAGATAGCAGGTTTAAAACAAACAAAAAGAATAATATTTTCACACAACAGACAGTCAACCTGTGGAACTCCTTGCCAGAGGATGTTGTGAAGGCCAAGACTATAACAGGGTTCAAAAAAGAACTAGATACGTTCATGGAGGATAGGTTCATTATTGGCTATTAGCCAGGATGGGCTGGGATGGTGTCCCTAGCCTCTGTTTGCCAGAAGCTGGGAATGGGAGACAAGGAATGGATCACTTGATGATTACCTGTTCTGTTCATTCCCTCTGGGGCACCTGGCATTGGCCACTGTTGGAAGACAGGATACTGGGCTAGATGGACCTTTGATCTGACCCAGTATGGCTGCTCTTACATTATTTTCCTGCAAGCCAATGGGTAGTGAACGTTTTGTTTCAATGTAAGGCTTTAACATACAGAAATGGAATGCTGATGTACTTAAAATTCCATTCCATTTTAAGTGACTTAAAAGTAAGTAGCTAGAGGATACAGTGCAGATATTATGAAAATATAACAGTGCAGAGAAAATTATTATCCCTTAAGCTGTTTGTATTTTTCTGTTTATTCCAGAGGCAAATCATGTTTCAACATGTGCACATTTCATTGCTGCCAAATCAAATTTGGTCTGGATTGTAAAATTCAGTAAGGGTGGAAAAAATGTCTTTAATAACTATTAATTTCAATCATGACTAACTTGAGAATATAATTAAAATGTGATACAACACAGTCTTTTTTTCTGTTCATTCTGTAAAATCACTAGGGTGGAGGGTTTCATTTGGCTGTATTTTTCTATTCTCAGGTAAGTTTTGTCTGACTAAGGTAATATAAAACAGAATAGTCTGTGTATCTGTACCACAGTGGATTCAGAACTGTTTACCTGGATGTCATAGCCTCAACAGTGCTACCCGTTAATGGAAAATTTTCTTTAGCTGTAGGACCTGAATGCACAAAAGGAGTTAAGCATTGTGACATTGAGCATCATAACATCTAAGCTTTAAGTGCCTAGAAAATCACTGATTCACAAAGCCTGAGTTCAGTGCCTAAACTCCTATATAATGAATGGGAAGAGACTGGCACCATAGGGTATGTGTAGCGGGGTGGTTACCCCACTCCTGCCTGAGGGGTTTAAAACAGCCCTGGCAGAGGGCAGGGGCAAAGGGAAAAGCTACTGGGCTGACTGAGGAAGTAGCCATGGCTGGGCCATGCCCCAATCAGGCCTCAGCTGGCCCTATATAAGAGGCTGGGAGCCAGGAGCTCAGAAGAGTCTCTCTCTGCACTCAGAGAGAGAAGGGCCTGGCTGCAGCAAGCTCGAGATAGCATACCTGAATGGAGCAGGGCTGGGGACAGGCTGAGGAGCTGGGGAGCTCCAGCCTGGATAGCCCCAGGCTGCAGCCTAGCGGAAGGCCAAGGGGTACTGGGGGTTGCAGAGGGCAGCCCAGGGCTAGGCCAAGGCAGCAGGTCCAAACCCTCCTTGCCAGTGATGAGTGGCCTATACTGCAGTCCGCCCCAGGGAGCGGGGGCTAGTTGGTGACTGGCAGCGGCCTAGTGCTGAGGCAAGGTGGGGATAGCAGGTGGGGGTTGCCCAGGGAGGGGAGACCCAGCCTGTGTGGGTATTGCCAGGGGGCAGCACCCAGAGCAAGGGGCACCGGGGTCTTGGGAGGGACACGGCGGCCAATACAGAAGAGGACAAGGCGGATCACCGGCCTGCAGAGGGTGCCTCCAGAGGCTGGTGAGCTAATTCCCGAGACGACCAGCAGGAGGCGCTGCAGGGGTTAGTCCGGACCCTCTTACAATATGTCTACATGTTCAGACTTGTGCTGCAGCCTGGGTTTCAAGACCCTCCCACCTTGCTGAGTTTCAGAGCCTGGGCTCCAGCCTGGACCTGAATGTGTGAGCCCTGCAAGCCTGAGTCATTTCACCAGGGAGGCTCTGAGCAGTACCGGCTTTATAATGGCACCATGGTGGCCCACACTCAGAATTTGCTGTGTACCTGTACGGTTAGTCTGCAATTCACAAAAGCCAGCATTCTAGGCAGGGAGCTGCCTAAGCTATCCAATGGGAGATTGTGACAAGAGGGGTATGTGCTAAGCCCTGCCCCTGTCTCAGCTGCAGGGAGGCATCCATCTGTGCTTGGGATTCTGAGCTATAAACCCTCTTGGCATTAGGTGCTTATGCTGTTTTAAAAAGAAGAGGAGGAAGAGAAGTTATTTGAGAGAGACGATTGACTCTATAGCCTGATGGTTTGAGCTTTCAGCTGAGAAGAAAGAGATCCAGGATCTGGTCCCCCTGTGCCAATGCCTCTATCCAGAGTGCAACAGCTTCAATGGGAGATTGAGGAAACCCCACAGCAGAATATCCCATAGCTCAAGTTAAAGCAGGCATGTGAATGGTGATCTACACCTCTATCCCGATATAATGCGACCCGATATAACACAAATTCGGATATAATGCGGTAAAGCAGCGCTCCAGGAGGGGGCGGGGCTGTGCACTCCAGTGGATCAAAGCAAGTTCGATATAATGCAACATCACCTATAACACGGTAAGATTTTTTGGCTCCCGAGGACAGCATTATATCGTGGTTGAGGTGTACATCTTAGGTGGAGGGGGTGACTTAACCTGGGGTGTCACTCACCTGGGATGTGGGAATCCTACCCACTGTGCTAAAAGTTATGAGGGAGGTCCACCTCTGGCTGTTTTGTGTGAACTCACCTGAAGGGCCTGATCAGCTAGATGGCCTCTAGGCCATGCATGCTGCTTAGGTGACTGAACACCTATCTTCCTCTGGTTTGTGAATCACTCTTGGGCTTAGGTGGGAGATAGACACCTAGAGGGAGGCAGCAGTATGGGTGCTCAGAAGCCGAAACAAAGGCACCTAGAGAATTTTTACTGCAAAAACCTAGGTGTGTACAAGTTCGGAGGGAGTTTGTGCATCAGTCATTCCAAAACTGGGACTTGGGGACTTAGGTGCCTAACCCCTTTTGGGCATACAGGCCTAAGTGTTTATGATTCTGAAGCTAGAGAACTTGAGTTCTATCGCTGGTGCTCCTATGATGTTCCAAACTGCCGTGATCTGCAACATAGTGATAATCAAGAAGTCACATGTGGCTATGGATTTGTTTGCCTCTGAGACATGTGGAAAAACACATTTTGTAAGTTAATAAATAAACAAATTATAAATACTTATTTGTATTGTCTGTGTAATCTTTTTTTATATTAATTATGCTTTATAAGACTAAATTGTTTGATAGCACTGACTGAAAGTCATAACTGTTGGAAGACTACTCCTTGGTCTTTATGAAGTGAGTTGAGAATCTCAGTCAATTTCATAATGGACAGGTGGCCACATTTCAAAAAAATCTTTCATAACTGACATTTGTTGTCAATCTTGTCAAGAAAGTCAAGCAGACTGAACTTCTCTCTCATGCCTACCGATGGTCCTTCAAATCGGGGTTGAGATATATTGCCCAATGTTTTAATGATCCCAGTAGAAGTTTTACAATGGAGAACTTTGAAAATTAATATATTTCACAATTTACACACTCTCTTTTATCCCAAACCTCTTCACAAACCATATACATAAAATATCATTGAAGTGCAGCCATCTCTGAAGTGGAGAGTAGCAACCAACCAACACACAGAATGCTGCAATAGTAAGAGGAAGGGACAATTTTGGCCTAGAACAGACAAGCAAACCTTTATCCGTAAACTGCCATGTTGGTTTATATTTATGCAGATCAGCCACAAATTTGTTTTTTTTAAAGTCTTATCTGAAAGATCACTGCACAGTAAACTGCAAATTATCCACCTTGGAAAAATGATGATCTAAATCACACAAGTTGGACTGCACTTTTTTGCTGTATATAATATGCAAAAGACATTAAAAGTAGACAGCTTTAGTTGATGCTATAGAATCCTTTAAGATGTCAAAGCACAGTATTATGTGCATTTGAGACAAGTTTATGAAAACCTTCATGTTTTCTAAACCAGTGAGAATAAGGCCTGGTCTACACTAGGCGTTTATGTCGAAGTTAGCGCCATTACATCGAATTAACCCTGCACCCGTCCACACTGCGATGCTATTTAGTTCGACATAGNCACACTAAGGACAGTAATTCGACTTTGTGAGTCCACACTAACGGTGAAAGCGTCGACATTCGAAGCAGTGCACTGTGGTCAGCTATCCCACAGTTCCCGCAGTCCCCTCTGCCCATTGGAATTCTGGGTGTAGCCGGCAATGCCTTCTGGGTAGAGGGGACTGCGGGAACTGTGGGATAGCTGACCACAGTGCACTGCTTCGAATGTCGACGCTTTCACCGTTAGTGTGGACTCACAAAGTCGAATTACTGTCCTTAGTGTGGACACAGACGTTCGACTTTGCAATATCGATTCCAAAAATTCGATGCAAGTAAATTCGAACTACTCTCGTAGTGTAGACAAGGCCTAAGAATCAATCTTCATCCAAGTTATTTAAAAACAAATACCCAGATACGTGCATGACTTAATAACCGTGACACTAGATGAGGAAAAAAACAGGGGGAAAATTTAAGTATTGCCTTGAAATATATTGCAAGATCAATTTTTCAGAGACATAATTGCTCTTTCTCCCCTAAATGTGGAATTTCCTCTAGTTCTAGAACAGGAGCTTTATTAGGGGAGATTCTCTGCTTCAATGGGATCCAATAGTCTGTTCTAGACCTGTAAAGGCATGAGATAACAGGACTTTAAAAGCAGAACATTTTTATATGCATAAACTATTTTTAGCTTATTTTTTTAACTTATTTTTTTAATTACTTTCTCTTAGTCTTGTACAATTGAACTCATGACCTAGTTTTACAAGCAGAGATACAAAAATGGTTCCTGTAATAATTTGAAAAACTCTAGTTTTTTCCTGTAACATGTGTAGGCAATCTTTCTCTGGTAGGTTGTTTTTATAAAAATGGTGTCTACATGAAGCTGCTCAAGGCTTTGATATTACTTTGGAATATCAAAGTAAGTCCTGGGGAGATGGATTAAGGGGTGGAAAGCAGATGAGGCAGTCAGAAACATGAAAAATACATGTAGCACATGGTTCTGCAATTTGTCACATGGATATCACTGTCCAGTAGGAGGCATGTGTAAACACACAGAGCAATTAAGAAACAACAGGAACTGATTACACTGCACAGATAATTAACTGAGCATTATTATTAATATAATAGTGGCATATCTATGAATAGTCCTATATAAAAGGTGAAGTATGTCAAATATATAATAGGTCCCTGTCTCAAGGGTTTGTAGACCTTCCGATGCAGAAGAAAGGTGATTTTTTTAGCAGTTTTTCTAAAGGATTTTGTGAAAGCCCGTTGCATATGAAACAACATCTGTAAGTCATAAATATATTGACTAAATGGGGAGGGAAATAACAGATTTTCACATTTATTTTAACCATTTTATTTCTGTATTGCATAAGTTAATATAAATCTTACTTTTTTAATCTATTTGTTGCTATTTTGTTTTCTTTTATGATATGTCAACACCATCCTTCCTCAGCAGATACTTCTCTTATGACTGTCACCACTATTTACTCTTTCTAGCTCACTAATTATGCCACCCTAATAACCCATAAAGAAAATGACTGAGCTTTGAATGGCAGGGATAGGCAGGAAATGTGTCATATGCTGTGACCCAAATCCTGCTCATGGAATAAATTCTATTGGAGGTGATGGGGCCACTCCTAAGAAGTTAAGAAAACAAGATTTGGCCTTAGGGTTACATATCATGCGCATATTTAGTACCATAAAAACAATAATACCTTTTATCAATAATGTGTATCTCCATATAAATCCACATGGACAACTGGCCAATCCAGGTTTATTTATAAATACATACTGTATTGAGGAATAATCTATAAGTGTCATCACCCTGAAATCCATCCTTAATTTCCTCATTTATTTCAAAGGCCTGGTCTACACTATGACTTTAATTCAGATTTAGCAGCATTAAATCGAATTAACCCTGCACCCGTCCACATGACGAAGGCATTTATTTCGAATTAAAGGACTCCTTAAATCCGTTTCTGTACTCCACCCCGATGAGCGGAGTAGCGCCAAAATCTATATTGTCATTTCGAATTAGGATTAGTGTGGCTACAATTCGAGGTATTGGCCTCCGGGAGCTGTCCCACAGTGCACCATTGTGACCGCTCTGGACAGCAATCTGAACTCGGATGCACTGGCCAGGTAGACAGGAAAAGCCCCGCGAACATTTGAATTTTATTTCCTGTTTGCCCAGCGTGGAGAGCACAGGTGACCACAGATAGCTCAGCTCATCAGCACAGGTAACCATGCAGGCCGATAATTGAAAAAGAGCACCAGCATGGACCGTATGGGAGGTACTGGATCTGATCGCTATATGGGGAGAGGATTCAGTGCTAGCAGAACTTCGTTCGAAAAGACGAAATGCCAAAACTTTTGAAAAAATCTCCAAGGGCATGATGGAGAGAGGCCACAATAGGGACTCAGAGCAGTACTGCGTGAAAGTCAAGGAGCTCAGACAAGCCTATCAAAAAACAAAGGAGGCAAACGGTTGCTCTGGGTCAGAGTCGCGGACATGCCGCTTCTACGCCGAGCTGCATGCAGTTCTAGGGGGGGCCGCCACCACTACCCCACCTCTGACCGTGGATTCCGAGGCAGGGATAATCTCATCAGCTACACCTGAGGATTCTGCGGACGGGGAAGAGGAGGAGGAGGAGGACGAGCTTGCAGAGAGCACCCTGCACTCCGTTCTCCCCAACAGCCAGGATCTTTTTCTCAGCCTGACTGAAGTACCCTCCCAACTCTCCCAAGCCAATATCCAAGACCATGACCCCATGGAAGGGACCTCAGGTGAGTTTACCTTTTAAAATATAAAACTTGCTTTAAAAGCAAGCGTTTTTTAATGATTACTTTGCCCTGAGGACTTAGGATGCATTCGCGGCCAGTACAGCTACTGGAAAAGTCTGTTAACGTGTCTGGGGATGGAGCAGAAATCCTCCAGGGACATTTCCATGAAGCTCTCCTGGAGGTACTCCAAAAGGCTTGCCACAAGGGGGCAGTGCAGCCTTATTCCGTCCTCCATGGTAGGACACTTGACCACACCATACTTGCAGCAAGTAATTTGGTATCATTGCATGACAAAGCCTGGCAGCGTGTGGTCCTGGTGTTTGCTGGCATTCAAGCAACATCTGTTCTTTATCTCGCTGTGTAATGCTCAGGAGAGTGATATCGTTCATGGTAACCTGGTTGAAATATGGGAATTTAATTAAGGGGACAGAGGTGGCCGTTCCTACTGGGCTGTTTGCCTGTGGCTGAAAAGAAACCCTTCCCTGCAGTTAGCCAAGCGCGGGGGGGAATTGGTCCTGAGCTTTTCGCGTTTGGCTAGCAGGGATCTTCCCTGTTACCAGCCACGCGGTGGGGGGAGGGGTACAGCGATCATCCCAGAGAATTGGATGGGGGGGGGGTGTTTGTTTTCTGCTGCTGAAGGTTAACAGGAAAACCGCAGCAGTCAATGGGCTTTGCTTGGTATGTGGGAAAGGAGGGCGCAGAAGCCGAAAGACAATGGCTTACCGTGGCTGCATGCAAGCCGAATTCTGTTGCCCGGACCTGCGTCTGTGATCTCTAACACCAAAGCCACAGGCACTCAATATTAAGATGGAAAATGCGACCTTGTACTGAAATCACATGTGCTATGTAATGTGAATAGTGTTGTTCCACCATGAAAGAGTATAAGCATTGTTCTGTAAAATGTATCTTTTTTAAAAACTTCTCTCCTTTTTTTCAACCCTCCCTCCAGCAGCTGCAAATTTTTCAAGCCTCCCTCCTCCGTCCTGAAGGCTATCTCAGATAAGGCAGCAGAGAAAGAGGACGTGAGACGTGATGTTCACGGAAATAATGGAATGCACCCGCAATGAAAGCTCATTTGAATGAGTGGAAGGACACGGTATCAAAATTTAGGAAAGATGCCAGTGAATGTGAGGTCACGAGAGATGCTTGAGATGAGAGGTGGCAAGCTGCAACACTGGGGCTGCTGCGTGATCAAACGGACATGCTCTGGCATCTGGTGGAGCTTCAGGAACGGCAGCAGGATAACAGACTGCCGCTACAGCAGCTGTATAACCTCCCTCCCCCCTCACCATGTTCCATATCCTCCTCACCCAGACATGTAAGAACACGGGTGGGGGGAGGCTCCGTGCACCCTCCCACTCCACCCGTGGACAGCCCAACCAAAAGGCTGTCATTATATTGAATTTTTTCAGTGGCCTTTTACTTCCCTCCTATCCTCCTCCCAAACCTCACCTAGATTACCTTGTCAGTTCTCTCCCTATGTTTATAATCAATTAATAAAGAATACATGATTTTTAAATGATAGTGACTTTATTTCCTTTGAAAGCAAGCTGGGGGAAGGTGGGTTCCTTACAGAGAATGAGTCAATAAAGGGGGCGGGTTTTCATGAAGGAGAAACTAACAGAAATTTCACACTGTAGCCTGGCCAGTCATGAAACTGGTTTTCAAAGCTTCTCTGATGCACAGCGCTTCCTGGTGTGCTCTTCTAATCGCCCTGGTGTTTGGCTGCGCGTAATCAGCAGCCAGGCGATTTGCCTCAGCCTCCCACCCCGCCATAAAGGTCTCCCCGTTACTCTCACAGAGATTGTGGAGCACAAAGCAAGCAGAAATAACAATGGGGATATTGGTTTGGCTGAGGTCTGAGCGAGTTGGTAACGATCGCCAGCGACCTTTTAAACGGCCAAATGCACATTCTATCACCATTCTGCACTTGCTCAGCCTGTAGTTGAACAGCTCCTGACTCCTGTCCAGGTTGCCTGTGTATGGCTTCATGAGCCATGGCATTAAGGGGTAGGCTGGGTCCCCAAGAATAACTATTGGCATTTCAACATCCCCAACGGTTATTTTCTGGTCCAGAAAGTAAGTCCCTTGCTGCAGCCGTTTAAACAGAGTAGTGTTCCGGAAGACGCGAGTGTCATGATAGCAGTTTTCAAGTATTTAAAAGGGTGTCATAAGGAGGAGGGAGAAAACTTGTTCACCTTAGCCTCTAAGGATAGAGAAAGAAGCAATGGGTTTAAACTGCATCAAGGGAGGTCTAGGTTGGACATTAGGAAAAAGTTCCTAACCTAGGATGGGTGGTTAAACACTGGAATAAATTGACTAGGGAGGTTGTGGAATCTCCATCTCTGGAGATATTTAAGAGTAGGTTAGATAAATGTCTATCAGGGATGGTCTAGACAGTATTTGGTCCTGCCATGCGGGCAGGGGACTGGACTTGATGACCTCTTAAGGTCCCTTCCAGTCCTAGAATCTATGAATCTATGAACCCTTCCCGGCCAGCCGACGTTGATGTTGGTGAAACGTCCCTTGTGATCCACAAATGCTTGCAGCACCATTGAAAAGTACCCCTTGTGGTTTATGTACTGGGTACCCTGGTGCTCCGGTGCCAAGATAGGGATATGGGTTCTATCTATCGCCCATTGGGAATCCCATTGCAGCAAAGCTATCCACTATGACCTGCACATTTCCCAGAGTCACTACCTTTCGTAGCAGCAGCTCAGTGATTGCTTTGGCTACTTGCATCACAGCAGCCCTCACAATAGATTTGCCCACTTCAAATTGATTCCCGACTGACCGGTAGCTGTCTGGCGTTGCAAGCTTCCACAGGGCTATCGCCACTCGCTTCTCAACTGTGAGGGTTGCTCTCATCTTGGTATTCTGGTGCTTCAGGGCAGGGGAAAGCAAGTCACAAAGTTCCAAGGAAGTGCCCTTATGCATGTGAAAGTTTCGCAGCCACTGGGAATCATCCCACACCTGCAACACTATGCGGTCCCACCAGTCTGTGCTTGTTTCCCGGGCCAAGAATCGGCGTTCCACGGCTATAACCTGCCCCATTAACACCATGATCTCCAAAGCACCAGGTCCCGCGGTTTGATAGAATTCCATGTCCATATCCTCATTACTCTCGCTGCCGCAGCCTACTCCTCGCCGCCTGGTTTGGCAGATTCTGGTTCAGCATAAACTGCACGATAATGCGCGAGGTGTTTACAATGTTCATGACTGCTGTCTTGAGCTGAGCGGGCTCCATGTTTGCCGTGGTATGGCGTCTGCACTATTCACCCAGGAAAAAGGCATGAAACGGTTGTCTGCCGTTGCTTCCCTGGAGAAGGGGGAGGATATTCCCAGAACCACCCACAACAATGTTTTTGGCCCCATCAGGCATTGGGATCTCAACCCAGAATTTCAATGGGTGGAGGAGACTGCGGGAACTATGGGATAGCTACCCATAGTGCAGTGCTCCAGAAATCGACGCTAGCCCCGGTACATGGACGCACACCACCGAATTAATGTGCTTGGTGTGGCCGCATACATTCGACTTTATACAATCTGTTTCCAAAATTTGAATTATATAAATTCAGATTAATCCCGTAGTGTAGTCATACCCAAAGGTTTGAGAGTGTTAACAGCAGTAGTGTTAGAGCAGCCCAATCTACAGGGAATCCTTGAAAATTAGAAACAGAAACATACCAGTCACGAAGCTGACTCACTCACAATTTGGGGCAGCAACAAAGAAAGGCGGAAGGAGGAGGTCCCTTTTAATGAGATTTTCCTTGCTCCTTGCCCCTATAACACTGAATTGCTTGCCCTGGGGCAGCGAGAATTGGACGAAGCTGGGGCCTGGGGCTGTGAAGGGAGGGAATTAGTCACAGCTACGAAGTTTGGGGCAGGGACAGTGGAGCAGCGGGCATCCGAAGCCAGGCAGCTGGGGAGCGGAGCTCAGGGGCCGAGGCTGCCATGGGCCCCTCATCTGCCAGGCCGTCGGCTCTGGAGCTGCTGCTCCCTCCACCCACAGCACGCGGCTGTAACCATGAAGCCATGTGGTACAAAGGGCAGTGCCCGGGCCAGCCTCGTGACCCCATCCCTCGTGCAAATCACGTCAGCCTCAGCAGTCACGGGGCCCCCGCCGTTGCCGCTAAGATGCGCGAGCTGCCCCCCCCCCTGGAAACGCGGGGCCTGGGAGCAGGTGCCGCGGGAGATGCCGCAGGGGCGCAAGGCCCGGGAGCCGCCAGTGGGTGGGGGACGAGCCCCTCTCCCTCTCGACGCCTTAAAGGGACAGCGCCCCCCCGCGTGGGACTGTCCCGCTGCAAGGCGCCCCTGCCTGGGCCACCTGCCAGCAGGTGTAACGTCCCGGCTCCCCCTCGCTTCAGTCTGACGGGAGGGGTGTGTGTGTGTGTGTGTGTGTCAGTTACCGACTGTCAGGGGCATAGCTGGCCTGAGAGCGCCTGAGGGGCCTCTTCTGCTGGCTGACCCAGTGCCCCATCCAACGACCCATCCTGGGGAGATAGTGGCAATGAAAGCACCGGGTTTAACGTACAGCGGGAGGGAAGAGCCCCTCCCAGCCCTTTGTGCCTGTGCTGAAAGGAGTCTTCGGGTCAGGCATTGGAGTAGGCAACCCTATTTTCCCAGCATGCTCTGCGATCACGGAGAGGCGGCTCCTGAGTTGTGTCCTGACAGGGAGGAGGAGCTAAGGCCGCTGCCAAGCCCCCCCCCCCCCGCCCCTCTATCGTATTCACACGCTACACACCGTACCCCGCGACCGGGAGGGGAGGGTGAGGCTGTTCCCCACCCCCAGCGCGCGGACCCGAGATGCCGCTCTTCGCCACCAACCCCTTTGACCAGGATGTGGGTAAGTGGCACCGACACAAGCGGCCCCAGCCCGGCCCCTGCTGCCAGGCAGCCACCCCCCCCCCCGGCCCCTGCTGTCTGGTACCCGACGCTCTCCCCGCCTGCCCCCTGGTGCGGGCCCTCCCCACTCTGCTGTCTGCCCTGTCTGCCCCCCCCCCCCCGCCCGGGTCTGTCACCATCAGCTCTGGTCCGCCCCTTCCCCACGCTCTGAGCTGGCCCCAGCTCTTCGCCTCAAACTTGTTTTGCCTGCCCACCCCGCGCGAGCCCCCGTTGTTCCTGGCTTTGTTGTCTGGGGGAGGGGCAGAGACAGCTGGGACCAAGGGGTAGGCATGCGGGTGGGCTGTGCTGAGCCTTGCCTACAGTGCCACTGCGCTCTCAGGGGCCGCACTCCGTCACGGAGGACAGAGACACGCACACAAAGGGGATGGAAATGCTCACTGGTCAGAGCCCTGTGGACAATGAGGAGTTGGTGTCTGCCTGACGTGATTCAAACAGCTCCTTCGGTTGGTTATTATGGGTGCCATCCGTGCATATGCTGCTGTACAGAGGCACCAAGGCCTCTGGCCTGACTAATAAAATACTTGTCACAGGGGCTGTATCAGAAGGAAACTGCAAAAAAATCTGTGATTCTGAATGTCTTATTGAAACACACACAACGTAAAATTCCCACCTAGAGAGACAAGCACACACAGCACAATTATCTATCTCCCCAGAGAGAGAGTGTAAGCGATGCTTTTAGAGGTAATCACTAAAGAGAAACTTTCCTCTTCGGTTATGATCTATTTTCCTCCTTATTCCATGCCTAAATGGAAGGGAGAGGAAATGTGTGCCTTTTATACTTGTCCTAAATTATTCTTAGTGTCTTGATTCTGCCAAAATGTAAAGTTACATATTAATGATCTGAAGTTATTTTCTGCCTGCCCATTTGATTGTTGTGTGTAGTTGGTTTCTTATCAGTGATAAGCTTCAAATTTTTCAGTACTGTGTTACACAGAGAAGTTAACATAAAGGCGATTAATGTAATTGTCTTTAAAAGTTTGTCAGTGACCTAACTTTAAAGGTTTAAAGGTAGAGATCTCTGGTTCATCTTATTTTGATAAGCAAGTCAAGCCACTCATGATCTAAAAACCCTGTGCTATTAAAATATGAAATATGTTTCTGGGATCAAGTTTCTTCAGTACTCATCACTTTTTGTGTTTAGGAGTTATAAACTACAAATTGATGATTCATTTAGTATATATTAGTATGACTTTAAATCCAGTGCTCCCATTAACTCTCCCATATCCCCAGACACCTGCACCATATAATTGGTCAGCTTTCTGGGAACCACAGCAAATGTTTCACAGACCACGGTTTAAGAATCTCTGCACTGGAGAATTGAATTGTTGATAACTAAATCAGTGCAATAATACCAATTATTGTGTTTAGAAAATGAGCTTGGCGGGGCACTACATACTCTCTGCAGATTTATATAGCCAATAGCCTGAAAGACCTGTTAAAAGTTCTCCCCAAGAGACCCTGGATTTTTCTGTCATGGCGCGTCCAAAGTTACCAATTTGACACTATACTGACAAAGGGTTCTTGTCCATAACTTCGTTAATATTTGCCCTTTAAAGGCCCAAATTGTCTGAAAATGATTGAAATGTATATGGAAGTGGTATTAAAGGCAGAACTGAATGGACTGAAAAACGTAGAAGTCATACACAAGAAAAAAATATTGCAAATAGCCAATTTGAGTGAAAATTATTTATGGGCAATAAAATATATGAAAGAACTAAAAATTCTTGCCCTCCTGGGATGTTTTATGCATCAATATTTTCTACAATCATCAGTCCAACAGATAATGTGCAGTAAATTACCACGTCTGTCTTTTGATAGCAAGTATTGCCTGACCCCATAATTTGTTTTTCATGGCAATACTAACCCTTTACTGTAGGCTGGACTGTTTTGCTATTTTCCCTTAAGAGAAGTGTTTGTACGCCAGCCTCACTGTTACATTTAATGATAAATGATAAATTTAATACATTTGTTACATTTTTCTATGCAAATACCTAAAATATTACTATTTTATTTGTCAGCTAGTATATTTTTCTCAGCAACAGCACTGAGAAAAGAAAAACACAAACCTTTTTACTGGAATTCTCTTGTATATGACATTTATTTCTTAAATATTTTTAAGACTGTGACAACTTATCTGGACTGGTATGAACTGATGTGATTATCTATATAAATCAACATTTTATTTTCTTATTCAAATCTAGTGTTCATTTTGAACTATTTATTGCTGTTGGCACTGTAGTGCTTATTCCCTGAGTAAAATACATTTTTATTTCCCACTCTGACCGTCTGCTTTCAAAATCTCTCTTGTTGGACACATTGTCATTGTGAGTGACAGGTTCAGCAGCTTTTTTGTCAATGTTCTCACACTTCTGACACTTACACAAGCCTGTGCAGGAAAACCCAACAGCAAGACAGGAATACCTCCCTGTTTGACTTTTCACATGCCTGCAACATATTATCTGGTGCTGGACTTTTGTCATCCAGGTGCTTGCTGGTAAGCTCCTTGATTTCTAAATGCCATCCGTGATCAACGGGAAAGAGCATACATCCTGTTAACAAGAGAGTGCCTCATTATAGCAGCCTCATTATTTGCCCACTTGCTCTGTTGGTGTAGAGCAGGGGTTCTCAAACTTCATTGCATTGCGATCCCCTTCTGGTAACAAAAATTACTACACGACCCGAGGAAGGGGGACCAAAGCCTGACTCCACCCAAGTCCCACTGCTCCAGGTTGGGGGGCCAAAGCCCAAGCTCCACGGGCCGGGCTTCAGCCGTGGGGCCGGGCTTCAGCCGTGGGGCCGTAGGTCTCGGGCTTTGGCCCCAGGCAGTGGGGCTTTGGCTTTGGCTTCAGCCCCAGGCCCCAGCAAGTCTAAAACCAGCCCTGGCGACCCCATTAAAGTGGGTTAACGACCCACTTTGGGGTCCTGACCCACAGTTTGAGAACTGCTGGTGTAGAGCATCACATGTTTGTGGCATGCTCTAGTCAGGCAGTGAAGATGATGCTAGGGAGCACACCTTGTGTCAGGCATTACTGACTTCCTGTGATTAAGTTTGGCCTTACAGGTGACTCACAGATTTACTTAAGCACAAGGAATCATCCAAAGCACAGGTCTTGGTGGTGATGGGGGACTTCAACTACCAAGACTACTCATAAACTTTAAGGCCAGAAGAGACCATCCTAATCATCTAGCCTGACCTCCTATGCATTGCAGGCCACAGAACCTCACCCACCCCCTCCTGTAATTGACCCATAACCTCTGGCTGAGTTACTAAAGTGCTCAAATAATGATTTAAAGACTTTGAGTTACAGAGAATCCACTTTTTACACTAGTTTAACCTGCAAGTGACCCGTACCTCATGCTGCAGAGAAAGGCAAACCTTCCCCCCTGGGTTTCTGCCAATCTGACCTGGGAGGAAATTCCTTTCCAACCCCAAATATGTCAATCAGCTAGACCCTGAACATGTGGGCAAGACCCAGCAGCCAGGCACCTGGGAAAGAATTCTCAGAGTCCTCCCCAGCTAGTGTCCCATCATTAGCTGTTGGAGATATTGCTACTAGCAGATGCAGATTGGCTGCATGCTGTTGTAGGCAGTCTCATCATACCTTCCTCTCCATAAACTTACCAAGCTCAGTCTTGAAGCCAGTTAAGTTTTTTGCCCCTACTACTCCCCTGGGAAGGCTGTTCCAGAACTTCACTCCTTTGATGGTCAGAAACCATCTAATTTCAAGCCTAATGTTATTCATGGCCAGTTTATAGCCATTTGTTCTTGTTAACACTGTTGATTAACTTTAACTACTTTCCCTTCCTGGCATTTATCCCTCTCATGTATGTATACAGAACAATCCTATCTCCCCTCAACGTTCTTTTGGTCAGGCTAAACAAGCCAAGCTCTTTGAGTTTCCTCTCAAAGGTAGGTTTTCAATTCCTATGATCATCCTAATAGCCCCTTCTCTGCACCCCTTCCAAATTAAATTCATCTTTCTTAAACATGGGAGTCCAGAATTGCACATAGTATTCCCGATGAGGTCTCACCAGTGCCTTGAACAATGGAACTAACACTTCCCTGTCTTTCTACTGGAAATACCTCACATGATGTATCCTAGGATTGCATTAGCTTTTTTCACAGTTGCATCACATTAGCAGCTCATAGTCATCCTGTGATCATCCAATACACCCCGGTCTTTCTCCTTCTTTGTCACTTCTAATTGATCCCCATTTTATAGCAAAAATTCTTTTTAATCCCAAAGTGCGTGACCTTGCATTTTGCACTATTAAATTTCATCCCATCTCTATTACTCTAGTTTTCAAAGTCATCCAGATCTTCTTGTATGATATTCCAGTCCTCCTTAATATTTGCAGTACCTCTCAACTTTGTGTAATCCACAAATTTTATTAACATACTCCACTTTAGTGCCAAAATCATTAATAAAAATGTTAAATAAGATAGGTTCCAAGACTGATCCCTGAAGAACTCTACTAGTAACCTTCATCCAGCCTGACAGTTCACCTTTCAGTATAACTTGTTGTCTCCCTTTAACCAGTTCCTTATCCACCTTTCAGTTCTCATATTAATCTCCATCTTCTCCAATTTAATAATTTCCCATGTGGAACTGTATCAAATACCTTGCTGAAATCCTGGCAGATGTCTGTTGGGAAATAATACAGCAGGGCACAGGCTATTCAATAAGGTCTTGGAATGCACTAGAGACAGGTTTTTATTACAGAAGGTGAGAATGCAACAGAGAGAAACTGTTCTAGATTTGATTCTGACAAAGAGGGAGGAACTGGTTGAAAATTTGAAGGTGGAAGGCAGCTTGGATGAAAATGATCATGAAATGATAGAGTTCATGATTATAAGAAATGGTAGGAGGGAAAACAGCAGAATAAGAACAATAGACTTCAGGAAGGCAGGCATTAGCAAATTCAGGGAATTGGAAGGTAAGATCCCATGGGAAGCAAGTCTAAGGGAAAAAAGTGAGCAGGAGAGTTGACAGTTTTTTAAAAGATATATTAAGGGCACAAGAACCAACTATCCCAATGCGAAGAAAAGATAGAAAGTATGGTAAAAGACCATCCTGATTAATGAAGAACTCTTCAGTGTCCGGAAACTCAAAAAAGAGTCATACAAAAGAGGAAACTAGGTCAAATTACAAAGGATGAATATAAAAACAGTAATACGTGCATATAGGAAAGAAATTAGAAAGGCTAAGGACAAAAACAAAACCTCTCCCACCCCCAAAAGCAACCCCCTACCCCAAATTAAATTAGCTAGGGACATAAAGGGTAACAAGAAAACATTTTACAAATATATTAGAAGCAAGAGGAAGACCAAGGACAGAGTAGGCCCATTACTTAACAAGGAGGGAAAGACGATAAGAGAAAAGACGGCAGTGGCCAGTGTATTAAATGCCCCTTTTTTGTTTCAGTTTCCACCAAAAAGATTAGTAGTGATCGAATGACTAACATAGTGAACATCAGTGTAAATGAGTTTTGGGCTGAACCTAACTAGGGAAAGAACAGGGTAAGAATTATTTAGATAAGTTAGATATCTGCAAATCAGCAAGGCCTGATGAAAAACATTCTAGAATACTTAAGGAGCTGGCTGAAGAGATCTTTGAGCCATTAGCAATTATCTTTGAGAACTCATGGAGGATGGGAGACATACCTGAGGACTGGAAAGGGTCAAATATAGTACCTAGCTATAAAAAGCGGAATAAGGACAACCCAGGTAATTAGAGACAAGTCAGCTTAATTTTGGTACCTGGAAAGATAATGGAGCAAATAATAGGTCAATTTGTAAACACCTAGAAGAAAATAAGGTGATCAGTAACAGTCAACATGGATTTCTCAAGAACCAATCATGTCATGTCATATCCTTCTTTGACAGGGTAATGGGCCTTGTGGATATAGGGGGAAGCAGCAGATATTAGATATCTTGATTTTAGTAAGGCTTCTGATGCTCTCTCACATGACCTCACAAGCAAACTAGGGAAATATAGCTTAGGCACACCTACTATGGGGGGGAGGGGGAGGAGGCAGGAGACCAGACCACTGGTTGTAAAGCTGTACTCCGAGAGTTCACAATCAAGTTGTTCACTTGGTTCACAGTCAAGTTGAAAGGGCATATCGAGGGGAGTCCCTCAGGGAGCTGTCCTGGGTCTGATTCTATTCAGTATCTTCGTCAATGATTTGGGTAATGGCATAGAGAGGTAGTTCCCAAACTTGTTCCGCCGCTTGTGCAGGGAAAGCCCCTGGCGGGCCAGGCTGGTTTGTTTATCTGCTGCGTTCGCAGGTTCGGCCAATCGCGGTTCCCAGTGGCCGCGGTTTGCTGCTCCAGGCCAATGGGGTCTGTGGGAAGCGGCGTGGGTCGAGGGACATACTGGCCGCCACTACTAGCAGCTCCCATTGGCCTGGAGCAGCGAACCGCGGCCACTGGGAGCCATGATTGGCCGAACCTGCGGACGGGGCAGGTAAACAAACCGGCCTGGCCCGCCAGGGGCTTTCCCTGCACAAGCGGCGGAACAAGTTTGGGAACCACTGGCACAGAGGGTACACTAATAAAGTCTGCAGACAATACCAAGCCAAGAGGGATTGCAAGCACTTAAGAAGACAGCATTAGAATTCAAAATGATCTTGACAAACTGGAGAAATGGTCTGAAATAAATAGGATAAAATTCAATAAGGATAAAAGCAAAATACTATGCTTAGGAAGGAATAATCAATTGCATCAATACAAAATGGGAAATGGCTACTGAGGAAGGAGTACTGCAGAAAAAGGATCTAGAGGTTATAGTGAATCATAAACTAAGTATGAATCAACAATGTACTGCTGTTGCAAAAAAAAGCAAACACCATTCTGGATATATTAGCAGGAGTGTTGTAAGCAAGACATGAGAAGTAATTCTTCCACTCTACTCAGCACTGATAAGGTTTCAGCTGGAATACTGCATCTGGTTCTGAGTACCACATTTTGGGAAGGATCTGGACAAATTGGAGAAAGTTCAGAGGCGAGAAAAAAAATTAAAGGTCTAGAAAACATGGTTTATGAGGAAAGATTGAAACACCTGTGTTTGTTTAGTCTGTAAAAGGGACAGCTGAGGGGGGACATAAGACTTCAAGTACGTAAAAGTTTGTTCTAAAGAGAGGGTGATATACTGTTCTCCTTACCCACCGAGGACAGTAAGTAAGTAATGGGCTTAAATTGCAGCAAGGGAGATTTAGGTTAGACATTAGGAAAAACCTCCTAACTGCGAGACTAGTTAACTGTCACTGACATCACTGGAAGTTTTTAAGAACAAGTTAGATAAACACCTGTGAGGGATGGTCTGGAGATAATCCTTAGCCCTGCCTCAGTGCAGAGGACTGGACAAGATGACCTAATGAGGTTCCTTGCAGTCCTACATTTTTATGATTTAAACTGTTCTGATTCCCAAAGTGTGCAGTATCTCTTGATAGAATCTAAATGCTCATTTTTTGATCTGCGTGAACCTCCACCACCAACAAATTCAGGAGTACTTTAACAGAAAAGAGTACTACTCAGTGCAGACGCAAGCCGTAGTAAATCACTGTGGGAAATTCCTGTATGCGTACACAGGGTGGCTAGGCAAAGTGCATGATGCCAGAATTTAAGGAAACAAAATTCTGGACTTGTACAGCGGGGGACTGTATCCCAATGTAAAACATTTGACATTTATGTCTTTATCCTTATTAATTTTCTGAAGGACCCTAATATCAATTTTTGCTCCATTCCTGAGAGATGCAGATTCAACTCTACATTTGGTAGCTGCAAGATGGTAGTGGAGTGTGGTTTTTGGGAGATTGAAAGCAAGATGGTGATATCCGACTTACCCTGACAGTTTAGTTACTAGTGCAGCAACTATATCAATGTGCTGCATTTTGCATAATAGATGGATGTAAAAGTGAGGTCCTTAGTGAACAATAGAGTGAGGAGCCAGGAGTTTGGACAAGGTGTTGCACTTGAGGTTGCTAACTTAAATTAGCATAGCATACTAGTGTGCTTGCTGCCCAAACTACAACTGCTCTTTGCTGTAATGTATGTTGCTAGAGAAATTTCATGTTGTTTTGGTGGTTTTATGGCAAGGAGTTCTGAGAGGCTTTTTTATACGTGTGGTGGTGGATTTTACTATTGATGATCTCAGGCATTTATTTTTTATCATGATTATGTAATGACTTGTATTAGTTATGGGGAGTAAGTTTATGGATGAGTGAATTAATGATTTATTGACATTAAACAGTATGCTTGAAGTGTTAATTGTCCTTTTTCCAGAGTCTGATTTATAAACAAACGTTCAGACCAGCTGCAGTTGCAAATCTAGGTAATATATTCTCAATAAAAAGGCCAACAGAGTGTTGTACTGTTTTACAAAGTACACTCATTGGGAAGTCATCCAGAAGTGAGTGTCTATCTGTCTAGTTTTAGCTGGTAAGTTTTTGAATCTCCATTCAGGAATTATAGCATTTCATCCTCCCCAGCTGCTTTCCCTTACTTTGTAGTGCTCTTTCTAGTTCCCACAATGAAAGATCCATCTTCATTCCTCTACCAAAGATTAATAACGGTAGAGAAAGTGAACAGCATCAGACTGTAAGCTTCATCACACTGAAAGATTTGTTGAAAATCATTGGCACATGGATGCATCAACAACTCGAGACAAGAATTAGCAGAAGTTGGTTTGGTTTCCACTCAAGAATAGGCACAAGGAAGGCAGTTTTGCCCTGAGGATCATATATGAGTGTGCGATAGAAATGTAAAGGGAAATGTGTATGTGCATTATAGATTTTGAGTAGGCATTTGATAAAACATATTTTTAAAGAATGTAATATTGATTTCCAAGATCTACAGTTAATAAAAAGCCAGACAGAAAGCAGCGGTCTGAACAAACTGAAATATCCGAGTATTGCAGCATCAATAAATTTGTACACCAGCATTGCATCCAATCTTCATAACTATTCAGCATATGTGTATATGGTAGGTATAATCAAGGAAAGCTTAGAAGATGCCAAGGGGCAAACAGGTTAATGGTGTATACATCAACAACATGAGATACACCGATGACCTAGTTTGCATAACTTTGAGTAGGGAAGAACTTCAGAAAATGCTTATTGCTGTGAATAATGCCAACAAGAAATGTGAAATGACGATCAATGTTAGGAAGATAAGAAGTATGACAATAAGTAAACACAGCAGTGTACAAGGTAGGTAGCACCTAGATCTCGTGGTCATAGTTGTTTCACCACCTATAGTTCTTCCTATTTAGGGAGTTTAAATAACATTGGATGAAAGATACGTGAAGAAATCAAGAGAAGGATATAGCTTGTAGAAAATACATTCAACAACTTTCGAAGGCTTCTGTGAAGTTGAAAGAAGAATGCTCAAATTAGCTGGACAACCACAAAAGTATGAATGATGAGGTGATGAGAAGGATGAATTTAAAAAAGAGCGCAATTACTTGAGACCCTAAGTAGAGAATAACATCTTTCTGTGGACACACTAGTCACCAATCACAGAGTGACTCGATTCCACCACTCATACTATCAGGCATTTCACAGGCAAAGCAGGAAAAGGAAGGAGGAGAGCTGCTACGTCGGACACATCACCAGATGGATTGGTATCCACAGGAGAATGGAAATTTTACACCTCTGTTGCAACTGCAAAAGATGATGTGGTGGTTGACAACCTCCATTTCAGAGATGTCATTTGAAGGTATATTGGGAGGGATGGAGTGCATGGGACATGGATGAGGGAGCTGGAGAGTAGGAGAGAGTAGGATCCAGTAAGTAGTAGTGTATTATGATTACCAGTATTTGTAGGCATAGGAATGTGCTCTCAACTTGATTCTTTTGTCCGTTGAAATTTTAAAATTATAACTTTTTTTTTCCTTTCTTTCTTGTTCAGAAATAGTGCTACATTGGCTCCCTGTTCTTCTGCCTGAACCAGTCCAGTGTTTGAATCTTGCCCCTTAATTTGTGCTTCTTATACTCAGTGTTCCCTCTAATTTTTTCCACCCATGTGTGGAATACATTTTGTTATGTGCATCAAGGTAAAGTGCGGATGTGTGCCACCAGTAGAAACGAAAAACCTAGATTTAATATATATTTTTAAAAAGTTAAGAATAGGGATAATTACTCCAGCCAGGGCACGTTAGGCAGTTTAGAACTCACTACTCAAAGACTTAAATTTAAATGTAAGAGAGAAGTAAAAATTATGAAATGCATAGACCAGTAAAAAACTAAAATAAAACACTTTAAAAGAATAAAATTACATAGAATATGTGTGCATTGCAGGAAGTACCAAGAAGTAACAACAACAACAGTAGTGTGTGTGTGTGTGTGTGTGTGTGTGAGAGAGAGAGAGAGAGACATAGACATAGACAGTATGTGTGCTGGCTGCTGGGGAAGTTTCTGAAAGATGCCCATCCGCTGTCTCTTTAAGGTACTCAATGAAAGCTCTCCTCCTCCTGCACCATGTCCGCCCTCCCCCGCTCTGCGGAGATGGGGTACATGGGCAGGAGGGAGGGGAAGAGACTGTGTGTGTGTGTGTGTGTGTACACGCACGCATGCAAGAGAGAGACAGAGAATGTGTGTGCTGGCTGCTGGGGAAGTTTCTGAGAAACTGTGTGCTGTTTCTTTAATGCACTCACTCACCTGAAGGCTTGTTCAGACCTCAGAGCTGCTGTGAGTCCTGAGCCCTGTCCCCTCTACCCTGCTCTGTGGAGATGGGGTACAGGGGCTGGGGGAGGGGAAGGGGGACACCCTGACATCAGCACCCTCCTTTCCCCCCTCCCCCGCCCCCATGCTCTGCACAGCCAGCAGGAGGGTCCTGGGAGCAGCTGCCGGAGCAACGTGGCTGCAAAGCAGCGGGGGGGTCGGGAGGAGGCCCCTGAACACACGCTGCTGGCTGGATATGCGTGGCTCTGCTAGTCAACTGCACAGCACTTGAATCTCTCCTGGGCGGCCGCCCAACCACACAGCTTTCAGGGAACACAGCTGTATGTTCAGTCCAAGTCCCTATTCATATCTTTATGTCCAGGAATAAGTTGTCATTGCTTTTTTATCTTACTGGAGTTCAGGCATGTAAGAGTTTCTGTCACTGCATCCTGACTGCTGGTCTCTTGTCTGTTTTGGAATGTCCTTAGTGCCGCAATGATTAATACAGTTACAGAGAAGAAATGATAGTTAATCACAGTGACAGTCCTAGAATTCAATTTTGAATTTCAGTGCTTTCTTGCAAGTCACTTACTCCATGGACTGGAGTTGGTGAAGTCATCTCATTAGAACTAGCACACAACATGGTGAATGGGTGTGCTAGATTATTGTGAAAATGGGGTAAAAAAGGGTAAAGGGATCTGTTGGTGGTCAGTGTAACTAGGTTAAATAAGGTTGTTTTGTCTCAATAAACAGGACCCTTGAAAACATTTAGTTATGGAAGGAAGGAGAAATATTATTCAAAAGGTAGGAGAGAGGCTTATACTAGAGTGTTTCATGTGGATGATACCAAAGGTCAACTGCATGAGTCTGTGGAGTTTGTTGGAAATATGTAGTGACCTATACTCTGATACCACAACTCCCACTTGCTTTACTGAAAGGTTTTTGGACATTATTATGATAGTGCCCAGTGGCAATCTGAGAATGGGACTCCATTGTGCTAGGCACTGTACAAATACAGAGAATACAGAGTAATACAGTCCTTGTCCCAAAATGCTTATACTTAAATAGACAAGATAAAGGGAAAGGAGTGTACTATATAAGTATAGTGATGGTTTCCAAACTCTTGGTTCCAAAATGTTGTCAGATCTTATCTTGGTAGCCAATAGCTTGATGATGATTTCATAACAATGGCAGTACAGGGGATATGAGTAGCAGTGAAGAGGTAACATTGCTGTGACAGATAATGATTTGCAATCACAGAAGCAGAAGACAAACAACTTGAATTTAAAAATGACTTTGGATACTTTCTCTTTACTCCCCTACTCACCCAAGACTTCAAAATAGAGATTTATATTTACAATATCAGAGGCCTTTTTTGTGTCAAGATATCATAGTGGTTTATAGAAATGAGATATTCCCAGGTTGTCTGAGTGTCAGCAGCTGTTAAACTGAGACTAATTTAGATTAATCTAATGGCGGAACTTGAGTTGTATTGGCTGTAAGTGTTATAACTTTTTTGAAACGTGGTGGAATAAGTGAAGACATTGTTTTAAGTGAGTTTAGTGCAAATCATGTCTTCTATACACAGAACTGATGCAGCATTAGCAGCTGCCCTCCAAGCTTCTTTATGTTGCCAATGTCTCTAAATTACATTGGAGATACCACCCCCAGAGTTATGGAGGTAATTCAGTTATTAGTGCTGTGTTGACTGAGATACCATCCTTACTTTAAACTGCCCAATGTCAGAGAGTCTACTCTGAACAGCCCCAATGTGGTGTTGGCCTGTAGTTTCTACTCATCAGAATAATTTAACTGAAGATGATTCTGTATTCCATTGCCAATCCCTTGCTGTAAATATTTTTCAGGTTGGTTCGTGCTAGGAAAAAGAACTACTGTGACTTTTATTCTTAACAAGGGGTCTTTTAGAAATATTGGAGTCAAATCTGCAAGTAAGTTTGTTCTGTGCTATATTTTGTTTAGCACTTGGCCAATCTGAAACTGTTTGCTTCATAAATTTAAATTAGTTGTGGCCTTGCAACTGTGTAGTTACCCCTTTGATTTACTAATAAATGGCATTGTTGGATTCTGGAATGAGCTGGTGAGAAAAATAAGTAGTAATTATGTAACATGCTGAAGAATTTTTAGTGGTCTCAAACTATTGGGTGTAAGGGCTGGTGTAAGGGAAAATGTATAAACAACTGGCAGAACAAATATGTTGCCATAAACTTTGTAAGCCCAAACACCCAGTGTTATATTTTTGTATTATCGAGTATGTTAATCTCGTGTTATTCCAAAGTGTATATATTTCAAAAGTGTGTGTGTATTATACATATATAAAAATAAATAAATAAAAGTGTGTGTGTGTGTATATGTATGTGTGTATATGTATGTGTGTATATGTATGTGTGTGTATATATATATATATATATATATATATATATAAAAATAAAAGCTATTTTATAAGAACTAATCTTTCTCTTATGTATACAGAGAGAGTGAGATTGGTTCTTGTGAAAGCTTTCAGATAGCACTGAAAGCTCTGTTCAGAAAAATAATAGCATCGGCAAATGATGGACATCGTCTTCTTTGCATTAATCACATCAAATGGGATCTGCTCTGAGTCCTCTCCCTCCAAAGTGCTCTGTTCAGTGCCATATCCTTTATACCGCCACATGCTAACACGTGTTCCTGTATGATATCACTGCTGCTTCTGGGTTGGACTCTGCTTTTTTTCTTCCATCTTGATGTGTTGTACTTTTACCCACATGGTTGTCAGGTCTGCACTTTATCTGTCCAAACCATATGAGCCTGCACACTCTCATTTTTTTTCATTTATGGGTATTACATGGAGCATGTCTCTAACATACATGTTCCTCATGTGGTCTTTCTTGCTTACTCCACTCATCCATCTCAGCGTTTGCATGTCTATGGAACAGATCACTTGTTCATGTTTGTTCCTTGTTGCCCATCATTCAGTGTCCTACATTAAAACTGGACAGGCCACCATTACATAGACTTTCTCTTTTAATCTTACTGATATTTTCCTGTCACATACCTCTCACTTAATTTTCTTCATTTGAGCCAGGCATTTATAATCCAAACTTTTATTTTATCTTCCAGTTTTCCAGGATTCTGGAACCAAGATACTTGAAACTTTCCATTTTTATTATTGCTGCCCATCTCGTTTCAAAAATAATTCTTCAGTGTTCACATTATTGATCTTACATACCAAATACTCTGTTTTTCCTCTGCTTATTTTGAACCTATGTCTCTCCAATTTATCAAGATCCTTTTCTAGACTATCTTTCTCCTACTGCATATAATGATATCATCTGCAAACAACATGCTCCAAGATGCCTTCTTCTGTATATTCCTTGTGGCGGTATCCAGGATGAGGATAAATAAGAAAGACCTCACTGCTGATCTTTGATGCACTCTTTTACCGATAGTTCATTTGTTTCACCACTAGAAGTTCTGACTGTTGACATTGTACCTACGTAGTTGGCTTGAACAAGCCACACACAAAGTTCTGGTACCATTTTTTCCTCATCCACCACCAGATGACTGCCCTTGGAACTCGATCAAAGACCTTATCCAGATGAATCGGCACCAAGTTAATCTTTTTTCCTTTTCTTTCTAAATCTTTCCACTAGCTGCCTCAGTGCAAAACCAGCATCTATTGTTGACCTTCCTAGCATGAATCCATATTGTTTTGCGCTAATATGTACTTCACTTCTTAATGTCTTATCAATGACTCTGTCCCCCAGTTTCATTGTATAACTCACCAGTTTTATATCTCTATAATTTGTACAGTTTCCAGCACCACCTTTTCTCTTACATATTGCCATAAATATATTTTTCCTCCATGTGTTTGGTATCTTTTTCCCATCTCAGGATTGAAGAGGGATGTCAGCAGATGGATGCATTCTTTTCCAAAGTTTCTCCATGCATCTGTAGGGATTCCATCTGGGCCTAGGTCCTTTATTATTTTTAATTTCTTTTACAACATTTGCCACTTCCATCTGGTGCAATAGGCTCTACTACACCAACGTTCATTTTGAAGTCATAGATTCCAAGTCTAGAAGGGATCATTGTGATAATCCTTATACAGTCTCACCTCCTGTATAACATAGGCCATTAGAACTTCCCCCAAATACTTTCTAGGGTATATTTTTTTAGAAAAAAATTCTATTTTGATTTAAAAATGGCCAGTGATAGTGGATCCACCGCAACCTTTGGTAAATTGTTCCAATGGTTAATTATTCTCACTGTTAAAATGTGTACCTTATTTCCCATCTGAATTTATCTCGTTTCAGCTTCCAGCCAAAGGATCGTGTTTATACACCTCTCTTCTAGACTGACGAGCCCATTATTAAATATTTGTTCCCCATCTAGATACTTAGACTGTAATCAAGTCACCAGTTCTTTGTTAAGCTAAATAGATTGAGCTCTTTGAGTTGATAGCTGTAAGGCATGTTTTCTAATCCTTTAATCATTCTTGTGGCTCTTCTCTGAGCCCTCTCCAGTTTATCAACAGCTTTCTTGAATTGTGAATACCAGAACTAGACATAGTATTCCAGTGGTGGTTGCACCGGTGCCAAATAGAGAGGTAAAATAACCTCTCTACTCTTATTTGGATTCCCCTGTTTATGCATTCCAGGGTTGTATTAGGTCTTTTGGCCACAGTGTCACACTGGGAGCTCATGTTCAGCTGATTATCCACCACGGCCCCCAAATCTCTCTGAGAGTTTCTGCTTTCCAGGATGGAGTCCTCCATCCTGTAAACATAACCTATATTCTTTGCTCCTAGATGTATACATTGAATTTAAGCCATATTAAAACTTGTATTGTTTGCGTGTGTGAAGTTTACCAAGCAATCCAGATTGTTCTGAATCTGTGACCAGTCCTCTTCATTATTTACCAATCCCCTGATTTTTCTGTCATCTGCAGCCTTTATGACTGATATTGTTTTCTTTCAAGACGTTATCAATGTTAAATAGCATAGGACAAGAATAGGTCCATGAGGGACCCCACTGGAAATATACGAGCTTGTTGACTTTTGCATTTGGAGACCTAACAGTTAGCCTGTTCTTAATCCATTTAATGTGTGTCATGTTAATTTCACATTTTCCTAGTTTTTTAATCAAAATGTTGTGTGGTACTAAGTCAAATGCCTTACAGAAGTATAAGTATATTACTGTGATGGGATTCCCGGTGTGCAGCCTGGAACTTGGGTACTGCTGTGACCCCTTAACTCTCCAGCCTGGGCTGTCTCTCACAATGCTTTGCTAGTGACAAGCAGCAAACCCCATCCAGGCTCTGTTGTCACTCAGCACAACAGCACTCAGTTAGCTTGCATGAATGCGCCCAAAGCCACTTACGAATCGCCCAGAGAAAGGCACTAGCCAATTCCTCTGAGCTCCCCAACCCTACACCCCAGAGCTGTGACCAGTGTAAGTGTATTACCCAGTCCACTCCTCCCTCAATGTGGAGAGGACATGCAGTAGCCTTTGCAAACTGAGCTGAGATTTCCCAAGCATTTCAAGCAAAATACACTGTTTTAGGAAAAGTATAAAACGGATTTATTAACTACAGAAAGATAGATTTTTAAGTGATTATAAGTGGTAGGCATAAAAGGACAATAATAGTTACCAAGGAAAATAAAAGATAAATACACCATCTAAATCTTAAACCTCATTCTATTAGGCAGTATTTAGATCAAGCAATTTTTCTTAATACACAGGCCTCTCCCTTAAGCCTGGAGCAGTCTCCTCAGTTGAAGTCAATCTTCTCAGTGTTCTTGTTGCTTCCAGTGTAGGCGGGGGGAGGAGAAAGGCAAAAGCATGATGCTACGGTACCCTATTTTATGTCCTTATTCTATGTGCCTAGAAGACGCTTGCCCAGACATGTCCTGGTGGGCTTTGCTGAATCATTAGCTTGAGTAATCCCCCTGGCATGGTCTTGTGTAACTGAGTCATAGTGCTGAGCAGTCTCCATTGTGTGGTGCTTTTGCAACTGTCATTGAATTGTAACTCCCTTGATTACAAGTCCCCTGCTGATTAATGGTTGTTTAACACCCTCCTGGGAGTGGTTCATCACCTAGTAGTAGAGACTCTCAAACTTATAACATATTTCAGTAACAACCATATAACAAACATCTCATAACTTTGTACACACTAATGTTGTATATATTTGGATAGAACAACAGGTTTCAGCAGATTCATGACCTTTCATAAGATACCTTTAGATATCATGCTTTGTATGAAATATCACAATCCTATATGAATGATAAATATGGGGGTTATAGAGTGCTATTTTGAGGTACAGTGTGTCACAATTACATTAACAGTATTACCTTTATGAACCAAACTTTTAATCTCATCAAAAAAGGTATCAGATTATTTTGACAGGATTTATTTTCCATAAATTTGTATTGAGTTGCATTGCAGTCTTGGGTTTTCTTAATTTAAAAGCTGTTCAAAATATTTTTCCATTGATCCTTCATGCAACTATGATCAGTCAACCCCATACCAGTTTAGTCTTTGGTGGACCTCACTTCCTTTATCTTTGGTGAAAGCATAGGACAGAGTACCACTCTATACATTTCCACCCCCCCCCCGTCCTTTGCTCCAAGTCTTGCATAAAGTTCCTCAAAGATCTTTGCTTTTGCTTTGGCAACTAAATTCCTGGCCATTTTCTTTACATCTTTGTGTTCCTCCAGGTCTCATTTGCTCCTACTCCTTTGCCAGCATTTAAACTTTTTTTTCTCTTTTATAACTTGTACTTCTTTGCTCCACCCATCGAGTTTCTTTTCTGAAGGAAAGGCTTTTCCTTTTTGATTCATCCATAACTTGTTTAGCACTCTCCAATACATTTGTGACCATAAAATCCCCAAATTTATCTACTCCTCCTACACGTGGTGCCGACCTCATCTTCACTTTAGAAAACTCCTTAACATGTCCATTTAAATTGGCACCATTAATATTTTCTGGAATTTTCTGAAGAGCAGTGTCTTAATATTTCCCAGAAACTTGTCTTCTCATCCTCACCACAGCCAGACTGGGAAATATTTGTTAATTATATTTAGCCAGCCACATGCAAAAGACAACTGGCTCATCGTTATCCAGTTTTTGATTCTATTTACTGTCATCGTTCTTTCCTTTATTTTACTATCAAGAGCTCTGCCTATTCTGTTTCTTGAGTTGGAGGTCTCACAGTACCGTAAATTATTTTGTATCTTTCTCCAGTGTCTTTGGTCTTCTCTGCTTTACATTTTGTTTCATGGATGCATGCTATCTGTACTTTCATCCTCTTCAGCATCTCTGCCAGCTCCATTCTAAGGCCAGTTAGTGTGCCAGCATTCCTAATAGCCAGTCTGATCTTACATTTCTAGGCTAGTTTCTTTTAACTGCATGCATCCAAAATTGTACTGTAATGCTCACCTACTTTCCTCAACATTTCGGTAGGGCACTGTGCGTCATTTCTAGAATACCTATTCATTTGAGGACTCAGTGTCAGTTTATGGAAAGTTTTTATGGACAACTGCCAGCCTGATGCCAACTCTCTCTTCCTTTTTCAACCAGCCTTGGGACTGGCTATCGTGGAGTCAGTATGGGAAAGTGGTGGTATGCTTCAACATCTAGAGGGACAACCTAGGGAGGCAGGACTACCCTCTTACCACACCCCTGTTGAAACTGTTTTTTGTGATATGGACATCTGTTGACTTCGGGTTGATCTCATTTCACATTAACAACCAAGATAAACATAGATCTGGACTGATTTTTGAGCCAGGAATCTAGAGGTGAATTAATTCTCCATACGTGGTCTGACTTTTAGTCACAGTCATATATCTGCTAATGCAGGCAGTACTTCTCAGGAACAAGAGCTCTGATACGTGATTTTCTCACTGAAAACTAAAATGCAAAATATAACTAGGAGGGAGGATGGAGAGAGGGAATTGAGGGGTTTCTGCAGTCTTGTGGCCCCCTGAAACCATTGCTATGAATCCTTTAATTCTCTTACTGTGTAGTTTGCAACTACTAAAACTTGATTCCAGATTGTTACTGCTGTCAAAGTTGTCAGCACATGTGCTTTTCACTCATTGGGAAGTAAACAACCCATTGCCATGCTGAAGTCTGCTCTTTTATTTAAATGGCATGGAGATGGGTGGGATGGAAGGAATCAAATTTTGCCACACACAAAAAAAGAAAAAATGCAATTGTTTTGTGAAGAGATGTTTATTGAAGATTCTGAGTATTAAAAACAATAGCAAGCAAGAGGCAACTACTCATGCCCATTTTTATTACATATGTTTACTTCTAATTTCTCTCCCTATTTATCTGTTTTCTTCACCCCCCAATGTGTTTGTAAGGAATCTTCCACCATGGTATTTGAACGCTGTACAATAATTAAACAGCGTTGTATCTCCCCACAAACAGGCTACACTCTGTGCCCTTCCACTTGCCCCATTTTTGGGATTTCCAGGTTGGATGCTGATGTGTTTCTGTGACTGTGGTAACACTAATAACAGTTCAGTTCACTTCACAATGGCCATGTGGGGAGTGAACTGCATGCTTATGGTATCCAGACAGGATCAGTGGTAGGTGGGGAAAAGAGCAGCACATCTCAATTTGAATAAATGGGACAGGTGCCTGAATGGAAAAAGAAAAATCTCATAAAAATCAAATTAAATATCATAACTTGATTATGGCATGACTAAACAATTTGTTACCTTACCATCTTTAATATATAGTTATTGCACTGTTTACAACTGATTAATCACTTCTTATAATTACTAGAATATAACGGTTATCGGTCTGCATTTTTGTGTCATGTCTGTACAGATTTACTCACTGATAAATCACTAGTATGTATTTTTCTCTCATAAATGCTCTTGATCAATTTACTCATTCCAGGATATACTATGTATCTCTAAGGATTGGCTTTTTAATACTGTGGTTCGAACTTAATTATCCAAAATAAAAGTATTGATCCCAGCATCTGGTAATTACATTGAAGATTCTCTAGATTATCAGAAACCTGTCTCCCATGACATTTGGGTAATCAAGTTTGTACTCTGTGTTTTAGAAGTATTGTAACAGGTTTTATTTGCACTATGCATAAAAATGAAATGCCTTTATGTGCATGTTGAGCTTGGAGGCATCTGGTAATGATTAAATCATACTTCTGAGTGAGGTGTTTTGGTGCTGCACATTTGAGTGGTTTTAGGTTTTACATGTTTCAGATTTATTTTTTGTATATGTTGGCCCTCAGAAGGTTTGAAAACACCTGTCCAGTGTATGGGACATTGGTGCCTCTACTTTCTTCAGGATGTAATTATATGCGTAAGTTCCTGGATGGAGAGGTTTTGTGTGGTTTTTTTTTTTTTTTTTTTTTATCTTGGGTATGTTTAGCAGTGTGTTTGGGGAAGCTGGTGGTGATGTAAAGAGTAGGTTTAAATTGTCTATCCCTTTTGCTTTTCTGAAATTTTCCATGGTTGGTTAGCCTTAATATTGAGGATTATGGAGTATATAATGGGAGTGTTAGTATATATTAGTGTTTTTCAGAAGGATAAAAATACTAAACAAATAGCCTGAAGAGTTGGCAGTCCAAAGACTCAATGATTTCTTTAACTGTGTGCGGATTTTTTTCACTAATAAGCTTAAGGGTGCCAAGTAGTTTTGGAAAAATGACTTTAAGGAGATGAGGGAGGATGTTTGGCACATGTTAATTAGGAGACTTCTAAAGAAGTAAAAAAGTTGGGAATGGTAAAAGTCAGAACAAGGAGGAGAGAAGTTTGGGAAGACCATAGGGTGTATGAACAGTTAATAAGGGCAATTGTATAGTGCTTTGAACATGGGGAGAATCCTAAATTGTATAAGGAAGAAGAGTTAAATATGCAAGAAGGGAGGAAATGGTGGTATGGGAGCAGTGTGGAGGAGAATGATACACAGACTGAGAGTCTCATTTCTCGTTTGTAAAAGAGATAACGATACAAGTATTTGTCGTATTTGTTGCAGTTTCAAGATAGTGGTAATATGCATATCTCCAATATGTACAGAGTGCATCTAATAACTCAGGGGTGGGCAAACTTTTTGGCCTGAGGGCCACATCTCGGTGTGGAAATGGTATGGCGGGCTGCCTGGGGCGCGGATTGGAGTGCATAGGGGGAATGAGGGCTCTGGCTAGGGGTGCAGACTCTGGGGTGCGGCTGGGTATGAGGGGTTTGATGTGCAGGAGGGTGCTCTGGGGTGGGATCTAAGGGTTTGGAGGACAATCAGGGCTGGGGCAGGTGGTTGGGGCGTGGGGGTCAGGGGTGCAGGATTTGGGCAGCCCTTACCTGAAGCGGCTCCTGGAAACTGTGGCCTGTCCCCTGTCCAGCTCTCACGCGGGGGCAGGGTTACACTGCTCTGCATGCTGCCCCGTCTGCAGGCACTGCCCGCAGCTCCCATTGGCCGCGGTTCCTGGCCAATGGGAGCTGCGGAGCTGGCACTTGAGGTGGGGGCAGCGTGCGGCGCCCCCTGCCTGCCCCTGATTCTGGGAGCCCCGCGGAGCTGTTACACGAGCGGAGCAAGGCAAGCCCGCGACCCCGCTCCCCGGCTGGAGCACCGGAGTGGGGAAAGCTTCCGACCCCGCTTGCTGTCGGGAGTTTGAGGGTCAGATTAAAAGGTCCGATGGGCTGGATGTGGCCCGTGGGCCGTAGTTTGCCCACCCCTGTAATAACTGGTTGAATTAAGTGATGGAGGCATGTTTATGGTACAGTCTTTATAATCCTTTGAATTAGTTTCAAATGTAAGAGAGATGCTGGCAGGCTAGGATTCATTTATATCAGTTACCTCATGTTAGGATGCCACATTTTATATTTGTAACATTGGCATTAGGTATTGAAGGAGATGGTATGTTTTCTTATTTTTTTCTTTTGTTGGCAGGAATAATGGAAATCTGCAGGAAATTTCTGGAGTGGGTTTGTATATTTCTGACAGGAATCAAATCTTTTCTCTGAGGACATAGACTAGATTACTTTTCCTAAAAGCATATATAAAGGGAGATGGTCAACTTGAAATCTCAATGATAAAAATTAGATACTAAACTTGTCCTTGTATGTTCCTGCCAGTTCCTTGTGTTACATTTCTCTCCCCTTTATCTAAGATAAACAAGATTAAAAAAAATAGAGAAATGTTTTCTCTAATCTTCCAACTGTAGTAATCTTAGGCGATGTCTGTAACAGGAGCAGTTTTTCCCCCCCCAAAGGATGATTTTTTAGGTGGCTGGTATAGTTTAATGGTCTGCCAGCATTTCTTAGTTCTGGAACTTTAAAAGATTTTGGATATCAGTGTGGCACTGGCAGCCACAACTTATTAATTTTTTCCATAATTTTGTTGAATGTGTACTTTATAAGTTTGTCAACAGGCCTACAAGACATGTACAATAAATTTCTGTGATGCTGTCTGAGACAACACAGACCTTGGGTCCCTTCTCCTTACTTGATATGATGGGCACAAAGATGATCAGTTGCCATCCAGGATTTTTCTATATTCTCTTCAATTCCCATTTGATTCTTGCCTCATGGAGTGCAGCATGCAGAAAAGTGACTTCCACAGCCACATCTCACACTATTTTGTTTCTCCTTAGAATATTCTATATGAGAGCATTAAACAGCCCAAGAAGGCTAAATTAAAAGAGGTGGTGACTGGGTGGATTTGATTTAAATCATGATTTAAATCACTAGTCAGGAAGACTCGATTTAATCATGGACTTCTACATAAAAGTGCATTCTTGTTGGTTGTTATAACCTGAATACATATTCTTCACAACTCAGAGATAGATGCAGGTGTCATTTTTAGAATGTACACACTATACATTTTTAAAGTGATGTATTTTGAAAACTTTTCAGATTAGTTTTATAGCTATATCAGAAAATTAATGATTGTTTGGTTATTTCATTTACGAAAGGGAATTGAAGTAGATATTTATGAAGTCATTGGGAGGTGAACTATGTCAATTCAACAGGTTAATCATTAATATTTGGAGGATTTTTTTGCCATGCTGTATTAGGAGGAGAACATTACCAGACAGACATTTAAATTGTTTTATTTAACTAAAACAACAATGTTATGTATTCTGGATTTTTTTCTTCAACTGCAAACATATAATATTTTAACAAAACAAGCATTTGAATTTTTGAATTTAGTTAAACATTCATGTTTTTTAAAATCAAGTTTGTTTTTGTTAAAATTGTTTTTAACAAAAATAGTTAAAATGAAATATTAAAAAAACCCACAAAAATTAAATTGACTTTGTCAGCCAGGTCAACACCAGAAACTTAAAATATTGGCTTCTGCAGCTAACTCAGTTGTATTCACCTTCATTTTCCTGTTCATAATCTGGAAAAGAAAAACAAGCTTTCCTGCTTTTTCAGGTCTCAAACAATTTCTCAATTTGAAATGAATTAGTCCAAAGGAAGAAAATATTCTTTCTACACCGGCAGAATCTACTACTGTTAAAAGTGAGATTATCACTTCAACAGTCTCTGAATCCAAGTGCTTAAATGACTTCCACCAGTTCACTGTTTTGACTTTCTTTAAAACATCATCAGCAAACATATATTTCTTGAATGGTTCACGCTTAGCTCTGAAGTTTATTATAGTTGGTATTATAGAGGGATGATTGCTGGATGTGCATGTCATAGCCGACTCCTTTTCTTCAGCAGTGAAGGTTTGACCCTGGTACTGAGTATTGAGAAGATTTGCAAGAAAATGAGCTGGAGATAGGGCTTGTCCCATTCATTTTTTTTAATGCTTGTAATTTAACTCTGTCATTGCATATTTCATTTTTTAAGCTCTCACTCAGTTTCTTCCAAATTTCAACAGAGTCAGCAATAAAACAGCTGAGCTATTTCCCTGCATTTTGTTCAAGGCTACAGAAATAGGCTTCAGGGTACTCAGCATGTGTTCAACATTTCTCTTTAGCCCAATGTTGAGAACTTTGGCTGTGACAGTGCCATCTAGTTTTTTCGCGATTTTGTTCACAAACCGTCATCAGATTAGGCCAATTCTTGATATAGTGCTCAAAACAGTCCACTACTGAGTTCCATCGCATGTCTTGTGGGAGAGTTAACTTGGTTCCTCCCACTTTTTTCAGAGCAGCTGCTGCAAAGCGGTTGTTACAGAAGTATTTTGCAATTTTAACAACATTAGCCTTTATTTCTGGAACACTGAAGTCTTTGGCTAGGAGGTGCATCAAATGAGCACTGCAACTGTATATTATTAGCTTCGGACTTTCTTCACTCTCTTCTAAATTTCTTCTCATCTTGGATACATTCGCAGCATTGTCTGTGACCAAGCTGCGTACTAGACATTTGAATTGTTTTTCAGTTTGTTATAGCTTTTACTGCTACTTCTTTTAAGTATTCTGCTTTTATAATTGTGTTGATATATCAATTGTTTCTGTAAGGAAGACATTCCCTTCTGTTGTCACACAAGCACATCCAACAGGATCATTGTGGACATTGCTCGTCCACCCATCAAGACTAAGGTTAACAATTTTACCCTCTAGACCTTTTGCTCACTGCTCAGTTTCTCTTTCATACACTTTATTCTGCAATTTGCCTGCGACATCTGCTCTGTTGGGTGGACTGTATCCTGGTCTTAATGACTGAACCATGTTAACGAAGCGTGGGTTCTCAATCATACGGAAAGGAGAGTTTATTGCATAAACAAACCGGGCAATTTTTTCATCAATTACCTCTTTTTGTAATCTGCTGGTTCTTATCATAAACTTATCTATGGTTGTTTTTGGATGATGGAGGGTTGTTTGTTTTTTTGTTTTGTTTTGTTTTTGCTAAAGGTGATATACTGTGGCTATGTGACATACATGATATGACTGAAACACTATCATTAGCAGATTACTCTTAAACTATAGAAAATGATGGTGATCTTGAAGGTGTATAGTCTTCAGAATCCTGTATGTTGAGGATGAATTCTCCTAAACAAAATAAGTCAATGCAGTTATTTAATTATTATTACCATACTGCTCATTAAGTATTACACATTGCATTCACTGACACTCATTACTACTTTAAAGGTGAAATTGTAAAAGGAAGATCTGCCTACTTCAGCTATTTATTTTTTATCACAATTGCATCTAAAATTATAGTACCATAGAGTAACTACTATATTTTTTGCTCAAACATGAGAATTCAAGAATAGTCCAGAAGGAAGACAGGCAGTCCTTAAGAAAGAAGTATGAAATAAAAAAGTTTACCAACCTGAAGATCCTGCATGTTCAGACATGTTCCTTTCATCATCTTTGACTTCAACGCAGCTTTCTCCTGAGAAGGAACACTTCTCATGATGATGTTTCATTTGGGCAACCAGGCCTTGCATTTCTTTGTTGCACTGTTTGCATTTTGCACACATGCCTGTCTTTCCCAGAGGTAGAGGAACTTCATTAAAATATTCCCAAACTGGTCTCTTTTACGGCCTGCTGCCATTATAGGTTTTCCCTTCTAGTGAGGGAATGGTATGGTAGATCTCAAATCAATGAAGGCCTCAAGACTTCTGGAATATGCTGCTCAAACAGTTTCACTTCTGTTTCTACTGTCTGTCCCTCCCTTCTCACATTTATCTCCAGACTTCTTCTCCTTGTCCAGATCTTTTCCACCCCCAACAATCTTCTATTCATTGAACTTTTTGAAACTATGCACTTTCAGAGAGAGGTAAGGGATTGTCTCTGTGTACACAAATTTGCAGAGGGACAATAGGGTTGAGGTCTGTTATTTCTCACCTCTCTATATTATTTTTTTATTTATTTAAAAACATTTTTGCTGTTAACAAGCATGTTATCTCTGGAGACACAAATCCACAGTTTGAGAATGGAAAAACTAAGCATCTCTCATGGTATCTTCTAGACTGAGAACTGAGTCCCATTGGGTAGATAGAAAGATTAACCTAAATAATCTATACAGAAGCCTGTGGAACCCTGTAAGATTGGGTCCCTAATCCGTGAACTATTGGAACTCCTTTACAAAACTTTTCATAAACTTTACATGAATATATTGTCTCATACTATAGAATTAGAATTTATAATCCCTGTTCCATGATGAGAGATCTTTGAACTATAATGTATCTTAATTAAAACTATCTTTAGATAGGCTTTCCTCAAAAAGCCTGTTATAAAAAAAATTGGTTTTTTTTTTTTTTTTTGAACTCTGATTTTTATCCACCCTGGGTGGTGAGGGGACCCTCAGTTGTATTTCTTGCCGTAGAGCTTTATTTGAGTGTGTTAGTTTTTTCCTCTAAGAAACTTTTGCTACTCTATCAGAGTGAGACAATAACTGGCCTGCTCAGCTTGCATGCAGGACAGAGAAACGCACTTGCAGGAATTTAGGCCCACAGCTTTGGGCTCAGAGATGGATATTCCTCATGACTTCTGGGAGATAGGAGGTTTCACTGACACAGTCTTTCTTCTCTGTATCCACTGAATTGTTAGAATGGATTTATGAGTCTTTCCCAGAAAAACTTAGCTGCCTGGCGAACTTTGCTTCCCTTCAGAAAATTATCTAGAAAGCCTCCCTGGGACCTGGGATTATTTGCTGAGGCAGCTATTAAATTAAAAGCCCAGAAATAAAGTTGGATGACGTAGGACCAGGAATGGGGACCCAGGAAACCCCCTCCTGGTCTACTCTTCTGTTCACAGAATTATGGAAACTGTGTCTTCCCTGACAGCAAGCTAGGTTTTTTTTTTTTTTAGTGCCACCCAGTGGTGACATAAATTCCCTCAGGATTCAAATAGATTCCTCAATTCAGAATTAGAGGGAAAAACTCAGTTTCCTTGTTTTTCCCTTATGGTGTCGTTATCCATCTGCTGCGCATCCCAGAACATGACCAGCTGTGGGGGGGAGATGTTGATTTGTTGCCCCTGCTTGTCTGGCAGCTGAATCTGCTTCCTGATTGCTCAGCCTCTTTGTTATTCCTCTCTGCTGCAAGGGATAGATTTGTTGGTGTGGCCTAATCAGAGAGATGGATAAACTGGGAGGAAAGAGAAGGCTGAGCTCTTTGGCTTCTGCCTGGCTATCATGGGATTAGCAGACTTCTGTGGCTGGAAAGAGGCCACTAAAGAAATCAGCGAGGGCAGAGCTGAGGTTGGGGAGCTAAAAGTTGGGGTGACTTTTCTCTTTTTAACCCATTCTTGAACCCATTTAGGCTCCATTGCAGTCTAATGGGGATCACAACCTACAGGTTGTGAAACTGCTCAAAACTATATTTACCAACAAGTATAGGGCAAGCACAAGACACAGCAGCATATTAGAATCATAGGACTGGAAGGGACGTCGAGAGGTCATCTAGTCCAGTCCCCTGCACTCATGGGGGAAGGGTGGCCAGCACATTCCTCAGCCCGCGCCGCTTCCCGCAGTCCCCATTGGCCTGGAGCGGTGAACCGCGGCCAGTGGGAGCCGCGATCGGCCCACCTGCGGATGCGGCAGCTAAACAAACCGGCACGGCCCGCCAGCGTCTTCCCTGAACAAGCAGCGGACCGGCTTTGAGAACCACTGATCTAGACCATTCCTGACAGGTGTTTGTCTAACTTTGTCTTACTGACTATGTTGTGGCTGGAATTGCTGAGGCACAAGGGTATATTGATGTGGCAAGACAGTATACTAATGTCCTGGGAAGTGGTAGCCTTTGGAATTCATTTGCAGACCCAGAACTAAGAGTTCACAAAATTTTCTTGAAAGCTGATATATTTCTTGGACTATAAAAATAATTCTGAGTATCTATTGTTTGAAATGCAAATAGAAAAAGTGAAATGCTCATTTGCTTATTAATTCAAATATTAGGGCACCAAGTGAATGTTTGAATATTTTAATGTTTGATACAACAGCAAAAAATACATGTGTGTAAAATGCAAATTTGTAAGAACTACTTCAATAAATTAATTAAAAGCAGGGTGACATCAAACACTGACATTTAACAGAAATCTTACAGCATTAAATCTTGGCAGTTCTATGTTAAACTTTCACATATATGAACAAGTAGTTTATTCTGGTCTACTTACTCCTTTTTTTTTTTTTTTTTTTTTTTTTTTTTTTAACCAGAGAAAGCAACCAGTGAGATGAATACTGCAGAGGACTGGGGCCTCATCTTAGATATTTGTGATAAAGTTGGACAGTCGCGCACAGGGTAAGTGTTATGAACTGTGAGGTTTTGCTTTTAAACTATGAATCTTTCATTTTTATCCTTTTAGATCACTGTTCATTATATTGATGGTGAGGGGGAGAGATGATGACAATTTTGAGTTCAGACATTGACTTGTCCTTAGTAGTTTAATTAACTTGGTTTAGAATGTACTTGCTATAGGAAGCAAAGGAGGGATATTTATTTTCACACGCTATTTAAAAATCTGAGGCCTTGATTTTAGGACTTGAATTTGTGCATACAGAAGTTACTTTAAGTGTGAGAGAACAGGAGATTTGATGATCTACTCTCAAGATGAAAAGCCAGATTCTAATCTGAGTTGGTTTTTGTGAAGAGAAATCATGCCTCACCAATCTACTAGAATTCATTGAGGAGGTCAACAAGCATGTGGTCAAGGGTGATCCAGTGGATATAGTGTACTTAGATTTTCAGAAAGCCTTTGACAAGGTCCCTCACCAAAGGCTCTTCACCAAAGTAAGGTGTCCTAGGATAAGAGGAAAGGTCCTCGCATGGATTGGTAACTGGTTAAAATATAGGAAACAAAGGGTAGGAATACATGGTCAGTTTTCAGAATGAAGAGAGGTAAATAGTGGTGTCATCCAGGGGTCTGTATTATGACCAGTCATAACATATTCATAAATGCTCTGGAAAGGGGATAAACAATGAGGTGGTAAAATTTGCAGATGATACAAAACTGCTCAAGATAGTTAAGTCCCAGGCAGACTGCGAAGAGCTACAAAAGGATCTCACAAAACTGGGTGACTGGGCAACACAATGGCAGATGAAATTCAGTGTTGATAAATGCAAAGTACTCCAGGCACCGCCCCCCGCAGCTCCCATTGGCCAGGAATGGGGAACCGTGGCCAGTGGTAGCTTTGTGGGAAGTACCTCGAGGCATGGGAGGAAACTGGAGGCGCGGCAAGGGCAGTGCACGTAGAGCCCTCCGTCCCCCACTCCCCCACCCCCAGGAGTTGCAGCGCTTCCTGAAGCGGCGCAGGGCCGGGGACAGGGCAGGCATGCAGGGAGCCTGCCCTGGTCCTGGTGCGCACCACTGCCACCCCAGAGCCACTTTAGGTAAGCGGCACCGGGCCGGAGCCCGAACTCCTCCTGCCCCCCAACTCCCTGGCCTGAGCCCCCTCGTACACCCTGTACCCCTCCTGCACGTGAACCCCCTGCCCTGAGCCCTGCTGCACCCTGCATCCCTGTGCACCCCAACTGCCTGCCCTGAGCCCCCTGCCGCACCCCAACCCCTGCCCTGAGCCCCCTCCTGTAGTCCGCACCCCTGCCCTGAGCCTCTTCCTGCACACCTCACCCCCTCCCACACTCACTTGCACACCCAACCCTCTGCCCCAGTCCTGCATACAATTTCCCCACACAGATGTGGCTCTCGGCCCAAAAAGTTTGCCCACCCCTGATCTGCACAGACACTGCCTCACCCTAACTACACTGACATAAGCCCTATGCCTCTCGTGGAGGTGGAGTTACTATGTTGGTGTAGTAGGGCACTTACATTGATGGGCACAAGGCTATAGTGTAAACACAGACACAAGGTCAGTGTAAGCTGCCTTATATCGACCTAACTCTGTAGTGTAAACCAGGCCTATGACTTCAACCTTTGTAACATTGAAGTGAGGTAACATCTGGCTTTCAGGTTGGTTTAAAATAGGGGCTTGCTTAGGCTTACTAGTAGTCTGTCGTTTTTATTTGAGAGAATATAAAGTACAATAGAGGAGTGATAATATAAACCAAAGTTCTCCATAAGAATTGCAGTCTAACATACTGTACTATGGTACTACTCTTTGATCCTTGCTCAAAGCTCAGTGTCCTGTCAACTCCACTAGACACAAGTCCTGTGACAAGGATTCCAGAATTTGTCAGGGCCTCCTTGAGCCTTTTTACTGCTTCCCAAGTCCAGTCCAATGAGTAAATCATGTCAGTAAATGCACACTGATGTTAGTAAAGGTTGCATGTTCTTCCTATTACATTATAAGGTCTCTGGAGTAGGGATTTTCTCATCTTGTGTATGTCTGTACAGCATTCAACAAAACTGTATACACGTAGTGCCATATATAGATATTCATACTATTTCCAAAGTTACAGTAGACTTAGAGGGGCTATCTTCTTTGTCCTGGGAGAAAATTGCATTAGAGTGGCACATAGAGGTTTTGGGAACATTGGTCCTCTAAATCTACAAAACGCCATTATTATTTGTCGTCATTTTATCTAGAAGACCAATCATTCAGGTGTCAATACGTTTACCTCTATTGGGAAGATAGGCAGAACTGAGTTTGGGGTATTGTGCTGGAAGACAGTAATAGGTGCCATCAACTGTTTTTTGAATCTATAAACAATTTCAGAGATGCTTGAAACTGTGGCTCTGCTAAACAAAAGAAAGGGGCACTTTTGGTTTTCTGATATTTCTGAAAATCCATAGGGTTCTGCTCATTGATGCCTAGAACATTCCCTGACATTTTGGAAATGATTTGGTGTGGCATACAAAAGTTATCACATTACATATTGATTGAGAAATACCATCAAGTTGTGTGTGTGGCCGAGCTTACCAGAGGAGCTTTACTTAAATATTTGAACGCAGTTAATGCTTAAACAATGAAGTGGGGAATATGACTGTTAATTTACACTTTCACATGTATTTAGAAGATTGTATGAAGAACTGGATTATTTATTTACTTTTTCTTATCTGTCTTACAAAATTTTACTTGACCGTTTGCCCAGGGCAAGAGTTTTTTGTTGCTTTGACTTTTTACAAGAGAATAAAAAAATCTTGTTTTTATCATCCATCGTAATTAGGGCCCAGTTTAATTCATGATTTTATTTATTTATTTGAAAATTTGCAACAATATAAATGTTAAAGTATTGAATTTAATGGAATTTGCATGGAATGAATTTAACCAGTAAAGTTAATCACTTTCAAGGAGGATGCACAGAATAAATTTTATAACTAAATGTAATCAGTTTCAAGGACAGAATGAATTTAACCAGTAAAGTTAATCGATCTTATAATTAAAATAAGCAGCAAGTACAAACATATGCAGTCCATTAAATGTTCACTTATTTCTGTTTTGTATTTTTGAATTATAGATAAGTATCACTAGTCAATTCACTTGTTCCTCTTTCATGAATTGTGTCTGCACAAGAACCCTCCAATATGCTGCTTCATTCAGCATCCATAGTGTTAGGAATAACAGAAAAATATAACTTGGCCAGTTTTGCAATGTTGGGAAAGTATGGTTCTGCAGACCTCCACAAAGCAGTCAGTGAAAGGGTACTGCTGCATTTCTTTGCATAAAACCAATAGCCTTGTAATTCATTCTTGCAAGCTCCTATTAAAGCTAGGTATGGAATCCAGTGGAAGAGCATCCAACCTTAATGTACATACTTGCATTGGCTCAAACACCCTTACACCTTTAAGGAACTGGTATACCCGCTGGGTTAAACACGGTTTTCTTTCATTGATATTGTAGTAATTTGAAAGTTTATCTAAAATTTCAATAGAAGTTTCAATATATGGGTTTTGAATCCCTGTGTCACTGCTGTGTTGCTCACATTTAAGTGCTCAATATGTGTTAATTAAGTCAACTTTTATTGTACATTTGATGAACACGGATTTCACAGGATTACAGCCAATCTAACCCCTGATGTAGACAGGGTTGATGGAAGAATTCTTCTGTTGACTTAGCTACCTCCTCTTGGGGAGGTGGATTAACTACAGTGGCAGGAGAACCTCTTCCATTGTGTCTACACCAAAGGCGGCACACAAGCTGATTTTCAGAGGCACTTACACTGCCCAGGTCCTGGCCACTGGTCCGGGGGGGAGGGATAGCTCAGTGGTTTGAGCATTGGCCTGCTAAACCCAGGGTTGTGAGTTCAATCCTTGAGGGGGCCACCTAGGGGTCTGGGGCAAAAACAGTACTTGGTCCTGCTAGTGAAGGCAGGGGGCTGGACTTGATGACCTTTCAAGGTCCCTTCCAGTTCTAGGAGATAGGATATCTCCATTAATTTATTTATTTATTTTATTTTAATTTAATTTTAAATGAAGCTTCTTAAACATTTTAAAAACTTTATTTACTTTACATACAACAATAGTTTAGTTATATATTATTGACTTATAGAAAGAGACCTTCTAAAAACGTTAAAATGTATTACTGGCACGTGAAACCTTAAATTAGAGTGAATAAATGAAGACTTGGCACACCACTTCTGAAAGGTTGCCAACCTCTGGTCTATACTAATGTCCTACAGCAGTGCAACTGCAGCATTTCAGGTGTAGGCAAGCGCTCAGTTCATCTTACCTGCAATGCTCACATAATAGACCTTGCTAATAACATTGGGATGACCAATTTCCCACACTCTGATACGCTAGCAGCAATAGTCAAAAAGGGTTTTTAAACATTGAGGAAAAAATTGCATTTTAAATCAACAAGCTCTTTGCCATGTCTTGTGATGAAGTCAAGTTTTATCTGTAAAATTTCTGATTTTTCCAGCAAATGTTTCAGCTCTTCAACGCTTCCATGTCTGGTGTAATTTTCTTTCCTCCTCCACAAAACTGGAGTAAAAAGTAGTAGACTGCATGATATTCAATAGCAACATACCAGCTTCCCCATCTCATCTTAACTGGTTCAGGGGGGCAGTTTTACAGGAAAACTGGAACCCACAGCTTGGACTACACTTTAAAACGCACTTTTCTGCTCAGACAATGTTGAGAAGCCTTTTGACTATTACCGTTAGCTTGTCAGCGTGTGGGAAATTGGTCATTCCAGTGTCTTGAGAAAGGTCTGTTGTATGAGCATTGCAGGTAAGATGAACTGTGCACTTGTCTACACTTGAAATGGTACAGCTGTATTGCTGTAGCGCTTCAGTGTATACATTCAGTACAGTGATGGAAGAAGTTCTCCCATCAGTTAATCCACCTCCCCAAGCTAGGTAGCTAAGTTGACAGAAGAATTCTTCCATCAATCCTGTGCTGTCTACTCCAGGAGTTGGGTCGGCTTAACTATGTCGCTCAGGTGTGTCTTACATTTTGAGTGTAGACCTGGCCTGAGTTAGGCTGTAAGCCCTGAAGCACTTGCTTGTAAGCTTTTGACATGTAGGATGCGTTTTCAGATATAAATGCACTGATATAATCAAAATCCATTCCAAAGGTATTCAAATACTTAACTACAGTACCATTGCACAAGCTATTGCAAACAGCCTGTAGATAAATTACATCAGCAAGGACAGCTTACAGGTCCGAGTCAGGTGTGTCTTCACCATTTAGGCCTTGCAAAACAAATATTATGCGACACATACTCATCTTGGCCACCAGTTGATTCATCTGTGACCATAGACAACCAGATTTCTTCATGAGTTCCATAATCCTGCTTGTGACACTCATCAGCTTCAAGTAAATATTTATCAATCCAGCTAAAATGTGAAGAAATCTCTCCACCTTTTGCTATATTCCATCCAAAGAATTCCCTTACCGCAGGTTGTCCAGTTTTTCAAGAGGGATATTTGCGTAAACATTGATCTGGTGGATCAATATTTATAGTTAGATTCACGTTTTTTGGTGCAATTTTGAAACAGGGAAGCAACAGGTTTTGTTTCTTAGCAAATAAAGCAGCTGCCCGTACTGCTTTGTATTCCTGACTTTCTCTTTTGGTGACTACGCGATTCAAGATGCGTATTAGACTCTCTTTTTCTTTAATGACAACAATAATATTGCAGGAGGTACATCACTATGTAAGACACCCTGATAAGTACTGCTTTTGTGTGATCAGCTGCAGACGCCGTTTTAGCTTTTTTAGATGCATCATTCTGCTGTTGTCAGTGAGCAATGTTTCCCACCTAGATTGCATTTTCAGGTTTCTGCCGTGCACCTCTGCCACGCATGTACATAACACTGTTCTTCCACACATGGGTACAGCACTGTAAGCTAAAGGTCATTTTTCATATTAAATACTTTATTACAGACATTTTTTCCTTTAAAAAAACAAATGAAAATAGTCATGGTTTTGGGGTATCTTCATGATTTCTGTTACCTCCATGAAATTATGATTTACACAGGGACCTAATTGTAATACATTTCAGATAAATAGATTTTGTACCTGGGCTGGCAAACTTACGACAATTTTTCAGTGCTGGCCAGATTCTTAATTTCCATCCTTCTAAATGTTTGTCCTTGTAATGTTACTTTCTTGGGTCTACATACATCTTAACTTTAATGTTAATAACAGTTGTTACTAAAAGGTACCTATGCCTTTTGTCAGTTACATTGAAGCTTATCAAATTAATGTGTAATGATTGTATGGACAACATTTATTCCAAAGTGTGTGTATGTTTGTATTGCAGTAACTGTGGGGAGAAAAGTTTGACTTTTGTTTATCTTGTACTGATATATACTCAATCTGTTTTATGAAGACTGTACTGAGTAATAGCCATACCATGTAGCAGCCTTTTCTATAATTAGTAGTACTGCATATGAGAGGGAGGTTTATGTAAAACATAGACACAGCCAAATATAGTTTAGCCAAGCAGTAGTGTAACTTATACCAGAGTTTCATTTTAGTTGTCAGATATCAATGCACACTGTAAAACTTTTAGGTGTTGGAGGAAAAAAACCTACTGTAAATTCATTTGAGAAGAAAGAAAAAAGCAATTTGGTATTAAGGGAACACAGCTCAGATTTGTTCAATGGAATGTTCAGAAAATTTGTTGCTTGTGTAGGGGTGATACTTTTTCCAACCCCCATTCTTTCAAATAAAACCCCATATAGTTATATAACAGGCCCATAGCATATGTTTGAAAATTCCAATGGAATTGCAGCATTTTCTCTTAATTTTACTTTCTACATTATTGGTATCTGTTACAATGCAAGTAAAACCTTTAAAATGTAAGGTCTGTGTTCAGTTATCTCATCTGTTTGAAACTCAGACCTGGAAGGTATATGGTAACCATTCTTCAGCAGTTTGTTGCTGATTCACATCTTTTCTTCATACAAGTGGAGTAGGACTAGAATGGGATATGTTTGAGAGGAAGATAATTAAAGTACTATGAAAAATGTGTTTAAATGACTGAGTGATGAGTGTTCTTAGAAGTGCAGGAGAAATAGACTGTTTGTTTTAAAATCTGTCTGGCAGAAATTACCCCAAATTACTAAACAAGAATTAATGAAAACTGTAGCTGTTCTTAAATAGCGTTCTACTTACTGTATTTTATTATTAGAGCCCTCCCAAATTCATGGTCCATTTTGGTCAATTTCACAGTTGTAGGATTTTTAAAATAATAAATTTCATGATTTCAGCTATTTAAATCTGAAATTTCACAGTGTTGTAATTGTATCTTCTTTCCTTGTTGTAGGTATTAGTGATAAGTGTAAAAAAAGCTAAAGATATATAAAATAGAACCCTAACATTCAAATCTTGTTTTCACTTTTTTGGAGAGTATGGAGGTGTGTTTATTATGGAATACTAGTACCTTCACCGCAACCAGTTTCGTATACCAATAATATATTTACAGTATATATTCCAAACCACTGCTCCTCTTTCCCCAGTTTCACAAAAACCAAGACAATCCATCTCAAAATTCATATACACCTCTATCCCTATATAATGCTGTCCTCGACAGCCAAAAAATCTTACCAAGTTATAGGTGAAACCGCGTTATATCGAACTTGCTTTGATCTGCTGGAGTGCGCAGCCCCGCCCCCCCGGAGCACTGCTTTACCGCGTTATAGCCAAATTCGTGTTATATCGGGTCACGTTATATCAGGATAGAGGTGTATCAGATGTCATGCCAGGGTAGAATTTTTCTGGGAAGTATGGGGCAAATGGAAGACATAAGGGGGTTACAAATTATGTTCTTTACTTTTAAAGAACATTTTCTAAATCTCTTTTGGCTTGGAATATCTCCAACCGAGATGTGAATAGAAATTTCATCTTCATTTCTCCAAAATCCCTAACAATATTCTTTCATATGTTTTGAGTGCTTGCATATAAGAATTACGAAGACATTGTGTGAGAATCCAAAAACAGACATCTATTCACTTAAAAATAATGTGCAATACATGATTTATCTTTAGAAGTGTATACAAGGTGTTTCTTTTAAGATGTGTATAATATAATTAATATACCAGCGTTATGCATGCGAAGCCCCTGGGTACTGTGTAAAGCTTACATTGTTCAGATATGCTTTGCCGTGGTAGGAAGAGGGGCCAGATTGGGACCTGTGGGGTGCGGATGAGTCTAGTCTGCCAAGAGTGTGAGGAAGAGTATTTGCCTTTTGATAAGAGGTGGTAGAGAGTCTAGTACATGAAGTGGGTGGAGAGGAGGCAAGCATAAATGAATGTGTGATCCTGTTTGGGAAAGAATTAGGGCCGGTTCCTGCAGTGTGTAACTCTGCAGAACTCCTGTCTGCAGGAAACTCTATCACTGAGCAATTCTCTTAATTTTTTTAAAAACAGACAAAACACTTGTAAGGGTTTTTAGGTTGGCTAATAAGATTTTTTTTTTTCTTTTCTGAAATATAGCTGTTAGCCTATAGTTCTAATTGTAGTTTCTATCTGAGACAAAAACCATAAATGGACCCAAATGAAAGATTGCATTTGACCTGCAATATTCCATTCATATTACAACATGAAATACTCAGGTATAGAATATGTAGCTAGCTATATATTACCGTCAGATTATAATAAGTTTTTGTTCACCTTTCTGTTTTGTGTAGATGTACACAAAGAAAGCTATTCCAAACTAAAATTGGATATTGATGTGTTTCCTGTTCATACAGAAAATCTGAATATGCAGAGACAAATTAGATCTAGCTAGAAATTGGTCTTCACAGAAATTGCCGTATTTTACACAGTATATGCAACATAGAATGTTTGTTACTTTATGAATGTTTTTTAAAAAACAGGAAGTTTTTTTCGTAAAGTTAGATGGGCTATACAAAACTATAATTCAAAAGATAAAATAAATTTAGCCTAATGGGGAGCTCCTCTTAATTCAGAAATCTAACAATCTTTCACATAGAAATGTTTGGGAAAGTAGAACTGCTAAAGGTACAGTTCTTAAAATTGCATCATGGACAAAAATGTTTTTTGTCCTTGAAGCTAACAAAGAATTATTTTCCTGATATTTATGTAAAGCTTGCTTTACTTCTGCCTCTTCCCTCATAATGAGATGTGGTTCATGGACTGTAATATTTCAAAGTTGTAATTTTCCCCCTTAATTATTAGGCCTAAGGATTGCCTTCGGTCTATTATGAAGAGAGTGAACCATAAGGATCCTCATGTTGCTATGCAAGCACTGACAGTAGGTGGCCTTTTCCTTCCTTCCTTCCTTCCTTTTTCCTCCTGCAAAGCTATGTTGTACAATGCGTGGCTGTCTTTTAATTTCTTTTTCTCTTCAGCTTCTAGGAGCATGCGTATCAAACTGTGGTAAAATCTTTCATTTAGAAGTGTGTTCGAGAGATTTTGCTAGTGAAGTAAGCAACGTATTGAATAAGGTAATGTATTGTGTTCCTTTGTAGGATTTCATGATAGAATCTGAATTAGATGGGGGAAATACCTTCCTGAGAGGTGGAATGGAATCTGTGCTATTGGGGATTGGAAATTGTGTGGGGATGTGAATTTTAACAGAGATGTGAGGGATGGCTGAGGCTATAGTGAGTGAGGATTGGTAAGGAAATGATTGCTTGTCAGGTTGTGGTGGGAACAGAGTGTATGCATCAGAACTCTTAGATTAAATTGACTTAATTTATGCATTTAGACTTCTGTAGTAGCTATGAGCATGATTCTCTTTCTCTAGATACTTAAGATGACGCATCTCATAGTAGTACATGTCTTTCTTGTGTATGTGAAACAGCAAATAGTAGGACTCCATTGCCTAGATCTCTTAAAATTTTGACACAGAACTGAAAAATTGGTGAAAGATCAGCTAGATTTGAATAAGTTCCTAAGGCTAAGTTCCTAAGTCGTCGTCATCTTCTTCAACACTTAATCGAACGGTCAGCCATAGCAATCGTTTACCATTTGGTCCGTTCTTGTGCGGCCGCAGGGGACTTGATGGGCTGAAAGTCTAATGTTGAAACAGACTTGATGCACCCATGTACTAGGGGGTCTGCCTCTGGGCTGTCACCGCCCCTCAGTTGGTGGAATTTTATCTTGGATGTGGGATATGGCAGTAAAAAAATTTAAATGTTTTTAAAATACAATTTTAATGCTGATAGAGTCCTTACCAATTGTGATTATGTCACGGTTCTTCAGTCTGTTCTTGTTATCAGACAACTTATCAGACAATACTAATGGTTAAACATTTGAAGAAACTCTCCACCTTAATTTTTTCTGTATGCACCTTTGTTGGGATAGGAAATGAAGAGAATTAAGAGTGCATCAATTTGATTTTAATTTGATTATTTTGTGTACTTCTTGTATACTAAATTTAATTTAATAAGAAATTATTAGGAGCAGATTCCTAAATTATATAACTTAACTTCTGCCATTTTCAGGGTCATCCAAAAGTCTGTGAAAAGCTAAAAGCCCTCATGGTGGAATGGACAGATGAATTCAAGAACGACCCACAGCTTAGTCTAATATCTGCCATGATAAAAAATCTTAAGGAACAAGGAGTTACATTTCCAGCTGTTGGTTCACAGGTATAATAATATGCAAAAGCTTGTGACTTGAAGTGATGAATGAATTATTGGAATTTCATACAAATTCTGTTTATCTTCGATGTCTGCAGTTTTGTAGGTTTACTTTTAAAAGTTATATAATGCTTTTTAGAAACAAAATGCCAACTTATAGAAACGTTATGAATTCCTCTGTTTTAGACAAAAATTGAATGCTCCTTTAAAGAATGCATGCTGTGATTTACATTGGATTTTAAAATAAATGGCCTCGTGAAATTTGGTTGAGACAATGACAGAACAAAACAGTGTGTTTTTAATGCACTGCCATAAAGTCCATTGTAATTAATTTTCACTTTTTTGCTGTTGGCTAGGCTGCAGAACAAGCAAAGGCAAGCCCAGCTCTAGTAGCCAAAGATCCTGGTACGGCAGCTAACAAAAAAGAAGAGGAAGATTTAGCAAAAGGTGAGTATATTTATTTTCTGATCTATATGCTTTGATATAGTTGTTAATATCTACTAAATACATATTGCTTAAGGGTCGGTTTTGTTTTGCCTCCTTTCCTGCGTGTAATAGTATATTTATGGACTGATTATGTTTATGATTATGTAAACATAGTTATGATTATTTCCATTTTAAATATTTAAAAAACACGGAAAAGATTAAAAAAACACTTTGTTTTACTTTTAGGTATTAAAAGTCATTTTCTCCTTTTTACTAATAGGTATTAAAAAAAAAATCATTCTCTGCTTTTTGAATTAGTGAAGTGAAAAAGTGAAGTGACATTGTAATAGCCTGCTAGTTAAATGTGATCTCAAGGAGAGCTTCACTTTGAAAGACTTAGTGGAAATCCTTTACTTGGTTTTCTCCCTCATTTGGGGGTAGATGAGGCACCTTAGTTGTCTGGAGTATCAAAACTTGATGGGAACAGCAATGCACACAGTGCAAGTGGTGTGCAAAGCTGGCTTAAATTTTTTGCTTGCACTACCGAGCCAATGGGAGCTGTGGGGGCAGCACTTGGGGCAGGGGCAGCATCCGGAGCCCCCTGGCTGCCCCTATGTGTAGGAGCCAGTGGGGGGACATGCCGTGGCTTCCAGGAGCCACACGGAGCTGTGGAACGCACAGAGTGGCACAAGCCCCGGACCCTGCTACCTGGCGGGAGTTCGAGGGCCAGGTTAAAATGTTTGAAGGGCCGGATGCGGCCCCCGGGCCATAGTTCACGCACCCCTGCTGTAGCAGGGTCTATTGACAAGTGACTATGGGTATATCTACACTGCATTGTAAGCCCAGGGTTAGTGGAACTCGAGTCAGCAGACCTGTGTTAGAGAACCTGTGCTTGAGCATCTATACTGTTTCTTAACCCTATGCCAAGACTTTTCTGACCCAGGCTCAAACCTGGGGCTCTGGTGTCCACATTGCAGCACACAGACAAACCAACCATATCCCAGAGTCCCTAGCTTCCTTCTGGAATATGGCTGTTCTAGCCGTTTGACCCTTATGTGCTGAGGGAAAACTTTCGTGCCCATCCAGCACATTTCAGGAAGTTTGAACAGCTTGCCAACACAGCCTGCCGAGCAGCCTTTTTTATCTGTGCATTCCCAGTGCCAGCAACAGGGAACCAGCACTTTTTGAAGAACTTCTCTTGCTTTCGCTTTCACTCCTGTATCAGAAAACTGGCAGAGCACTAGTGGACATTTTGGCAGCATTTTCTGTCCCACTAAAGGAGGATGACGATGAGGCGGCAGCAGAGGAGGAGTACACTGACATGGCAGACTTGCACTGGCAAATGCTGTTCCATAGAATTGGCATAGCCACTGGTGCCCCCTATATAGACCGGGCCTCAAGCAAAGATTGGTGGGATCACATTGTCATGCAGACCTGTGATGACCAGCAGTGGGTCCAAAACTTTCACATGAAGAAATCTGCATTTTGGAGCTTGGTGAGAAGATTACCCTGACCCTCCAGCCTAAAGAGAAATAACTGAGATCGCCCTTGCCAGTCCGGAAGCGGGTTGCTATGACAGTCTGGAAGCTGACTACCCCAGATTGCTATAGGTCGTTGGAAATTTGGTGTTGGAAAGTCGACTGTTGGTAAAGGGTGGTAGAGATTTCTGAGGCAATCAGGCATGTGGTTTACTCCAGGGTGGCAGGCATTAAAGATATTCCGGAGGTAATTGCTGTCTTTGAGAGAATGGGATTTCCTAACTGCTCTGGGGCAATTGATGGGACTCATGTGCCATAGTTTGTCCTCCTCAAGGAGCACATGAGTACATAAATCATAAAGAGTGCTACTCAATAATTATGTAGGCCCTCACGTATCACAGAGGTCAATTTATCAATGTCAACATGGGCTGTACTGGAAAAGGTCACAATGCCAGAGTTTTTTCACTACTTGCGAATCTACATTCATGGACAGACTGTGATGCTATTCCCACCAAATGACATAAACATAAGCGGAGTTACTGTCCCCACCGTTTTCCTGAAGGACCCCATGTGTCCCCTTTTGCCTTGGCTTATTAAACTCTTGTGATTTCAGAGGCCCTGGCAAAAGATTTAATTATACTCTCAGCAGGTGCAGAATGGTGGTTGAATGTGCTTTTGGCAGATTGAAATTCTGTTAGAGATTTTGATAAACCTGTTTGGATGCCAGTGTCATCAATGCTGTCAGCATGATTGTGGCTTGCGGTGCCCTTCACAATGTTTGTGAAGCCAGACATTAGGAAATAGCTCACCCTCTGAATGGACCTATGACAGCATGAGGCCACTGAATTGGTGCCTTCAGCCAAGAAGTGCCACCACCTCTGCGGGAGCTGGTCGCACCTGGACAATAGAAGTCGGGGATGCTTTGTATTGTCACATTATGGACTTACATGGCCCAGTGGAGTAGGGGGAATAGTACCTGTACGAATATGTTTATGGGGGAAAATGGCTAATTTTTGTGGGAGTGGGGGGGTTCAGTTCAGTTCTTGGGAGGGGTTTTGGCTTGGTTGTTATACATTATAATTATGAAAGACATAATGAATTGAAGGGGGGCAGCATGGGTTTATAGATGAAATTTATTGTAATGTGAATTGCTGTACCTGGCTAAATAGAAGAATAGTGTGTGCTTACTAATATATAATTGCTCCTGAATGTTTTTTTATCTTTATCATTTCAAATCGTGATAGTATCATGTGACGCAGTGATAGCAATAAAATTTCTTGATGACATAAAAGGCTTTATTTGTAAACATGTATTAAAACAGTACAACAGTCACCAGTTGCTCAGCAGGCCAGCTGACATTACAACAAACCAAAACAAAGACCAGAAGAACTTTTTTTTTTAAAGTGCCAGAAACCATGCAAACCCAGCACAGACCCTCTACCATTACATGTTCCCTGTCCCCACATTCTCCTTTTCCTTTCTTTTCCTGTGTTCCATGTTGAAGGACATAACTTTTCTTATGGTGGTGTCCTATTGCTAAAGGAAGATATTATTCCAAGCAGTTGGTGGGAAACCTGCAGTGTATGCAGCAGAAGTATTAAAATGAATAGTGACTGAACAGCACATCTGTGAGTGGAGTGGGCTAGTCAGCTACTGAGGTGGCCCTTGGAAATATGCCCTTTCCTGCAATGTAACTGCATATTGAGAGTTCCTGCTTCAGGAAAGGTTTGCAGCTATCAATAATCAGGACTGGGTCAGAATCCATGAGAGAATTAACAGGATGCAGCATTAGTTCACACATAGCTTACCCTGTTGTTGCTGCATGCAGACCTCTACAGCCTTCCTCTTCCCCATCTCCGGCACAGTTCTGGACAAAAAATGTCATCCTACTTGTATTTGGGAGAAATAATTTTGTGACCCACAGACAGCATGGACTATCTCTAACTGAAATGGATTAGATTTGGAAATAGAAGACAGTTTCTGAAAAACACACACGCAGTTCACTGTTTCCAGGTGGCTCCATAGATGGTTCAGTGATTACAGAGTGGCAAATTTCAAGCTCTTACTACTGAAAGGAAAACATGAATGACCCTGGCAAACATCTGTGACTTTACAGTTAAAAAACCGTTTAAAGCAGGTTTTTTTTACTGTTTTCAATTCCCAGTTCCCATCTTGAACTCCGTGTGGTGGTGGGCGGGGGAGTGGAGGGAGGGAAGGGGATTTCAAAGTGCTCTGAAACAATCTGCCATTAGTAGATACATGCTGCCAGCCAGGGCTTCTCATAACTTGTGCATTGGTTCACAGAGCGGAAATCCCTTCCATTATTGTAGTAATAAACTTTTACTTGGAGTCAGAAACTTAACAGGCTCTGGGGAGGCTTTGGTCTTCACCATCTTTTCTGCAGGCTGGCAGTGGGATGTTCCTAGGGTTGGGGGAGGATGAAAAATCTGTTCCGAGTTGGGACCTAGAATTTGCTGTTAATTCTGTTCCACAGCCTTCTTTGTGATTGGTTTCATAAGCAATAGGGTTCAAACTCTGAGGGTCCCATCTTCACTTGGGCTGGGACCCTGAGTCTGAGCCCTGGGTTAGCATAATTTCAATGAAGATAGAAGGGGGGTTAGGCTTGAACCTGAATTTAAGCCTTGGCTTATGTTGCAGTGTAGAAACCTGCTATATGACTAAGCAGGTTAGCAATGGATATATAGATTATTTGTATTCATTATATGTATAAAGTTTTTGCACTAGTAGTTGGTGGACATTTCTGGCCTTTGACAGATGACAGCTTCAAGGATTTTTGTATTACCAAATGTAACTTGTAACCATAAACTGTTTATTGCTATTTTAAAAAATCCACTTTTTTTTTTTTTTTTTTTTTTAAACACTTCAAGCAGCATTTAGTAAGAATTTAAATTAAATTTGCATGTGTCCAAAGAAAAATATTCATTGAGTTGCAAATGTTTGGATCAAACCCACAGGTACATAAACCTATGGGAAAAACTCCCCCTGACTTCTTTGGACCGAGGCCTTTATGTTTAAGTATTAAGTACTGATTCTGTTCCCATTGAATGCTATAGTAAAGCTCTCATTGACTTCACCTTGAGCAAGATTTTGCCTACTAGCTTTAAGATGATGAAAGTTAGTATTTTTGCTCAATGTAGTTATTTCTAAACAAAGGGAAGAAATTGTGTATTGTGCGACAAATACAGAGTTATACTACAAAACTAGCATAGAGTAAAATTTACAAATTGTTACATCTGCCCCTTTTTGTATCTGTGAATTTTAAAGGAAATTATTTACTTTTTGTAGCCATTGAATTGTCCTTAAAAGAACAAAGGCCACAGCAAACAACACTTTCCAGTTTGTATCCGAGCACGTCAAGTCTCTTAACGAATCACAAACATGAGGGCCGAAAGGTTCGCGCAATCTATGATTTTGAAGCTGCTGAAGATAATGAATTAACATTTAAAGCTGGAGAACTTATAACTGTACTTGATGACAGGTAACTTACATAAATGTTCACAAGTAATGCATGCTAAAGTACATTTCTCAGACAAATGTTAAATATTAAAATAAATACTAAATCCTCAAACTCTATAGTTACTATATTTTTGACAACACTAGTTAGTATAATCTACATTACTATCATGTATAATGTTGTGATCGTATATTGCACTACACCAATGCTGTTATGCTTTTATTCCTCTATTGGAGGTTTATTGTTTCTCAGGATTGGATTTTATTTTCCTTAATCAGTTTCTTGTACTCAGGTTGCTTTAATTATAATGTTTGTAGACCTGCTTCTGAGGAAGAAATAGATCCAGGATTTAGCTATTTCAAAGTTCTTGAATATCTTCTAGTTTTGTTTAGCAAAAAGGTTTTTATTATACACAAATTTAAATTTTCCAAGAGCAATGTCAGTGCTAATGAATAGTAATTAGAATTATTTGACTATTTCATATTTATACTATGGTAGCATCTAGAGGCCCCAAGTAGGTTCAGTGCTCCATTGTGCTATGTGCATATTTTAACTCCTAGAGCAACAAGTAACTCTTCTTCTTCTCCAGGGAACATTTGCTTTCTAATCAGAGTATCTGGTTTCTTTGTGTTTGGATAAAAAAAAAAAAAAAACACATACACATACACTTATCTTCAAAACTCTTTGGGTTACTGACCTTCTGCTTCCCTTCTGTTTATTTGGCATTTCTACAACTGATCTAACTAGTAGGTTTTTCACCGTTTTCAGTTGTACTACAATTTCTTGCTTTCTAGGTTCACAAATTGCACAATTTGCATAATTCACAAATTATGATCACATTCCATTCTCCCTTAGACATCCTATCTGTTTTATATGGTCTGTTGTATACCATCACTGAAAAGTACAGGAGCATACAGGATTCCTAGGGAGAAGGTAAATCTGTTTCTGTTAAATATTGAGCTGTGTTCTAAGATTTTTCTTTTATTCTTGATATAGTAAGGCCTTACCTACACTTAAAAGTTTTGTTGATGTTGTTACACCAGCAAAACCCCTTTTAGTGTTAAATAGCAAAAAAGTGCATTTGCAGGTAGAGCTTATTTTGCTCACCAATCCAGAATAAGATATACCAGCAAAAGTACTTTTTTGCTGATATAACTGCTTGTATAATCGGGCTTTTGCTGGTCTAGATATGTTGTGTGTGTTTAGGATTGTTTGGGGGTTTTTTTGGTTTATTTATTTATTTATTTACTTTGTAAACAACACTAATTCACATAGCTATGCTGCTAAATCTTTTAAATATAGACTCGGCCTAAATTGAATGGGATGATGAGATTTTAAAATCTTGCTAATTTTCTAAAAATGCCATGTATATATCACTGAAATGGTGATTTTTTTTTTAAAAAAAAGCATACACTTCACTCTCTAGACATTTATGTTAGTAACAATAAATAAGACACTAATCACTGGCTGTCTAATTCATATTTTAAAAAATTGTCTCATCTACATTCTCTAAGCACATGTACAGCTTTTAAACTGGTAACTAAACAAAAACATTTTACAGATTGGTTTAATGCCAACAAAGGACTCTGCCTCGAACTATCAAGTTTTTCCAACCAGTTATTAATCACAGGAAATCCCCTGTGCCTCTGTTGGCATTATGTAAGTAGTAAAACTTAACTAACAGCTCAGTATTAAATAAAAACAGACATAAATTTCTTTCTCAAGTGACTGTGCTAGAATCTCTCAGCAATGCAGGAAGTATGTCATTGTGAGGATGCAATATGGAGAGTAAAAAAAAACCTAAACAGGATGTTGGGATTCCCTCTGAGACTTTTCCACTCGGCTTATCCAGAACACCTTGCCCAGTTCTTCTGGGATCCAGAACCCTCAGTTTGACTTTGGATTTCGTCATTCAGGTTCCTTTATTTGTCATACAGCAAAGCTATGTCGAGTTGATCAGACTCAAGTGTAGGGCTGGGTATAGGGCATACCATACATCCAAAGTTACACAGACAACTTCTTCCTATACATACATTTATACATTACATTGTATTTGCCATACATTAAATCACACGTTTTTGGATTGGCTTTGTTACTTTGCGGGAACCATCCCCTGTACAGCATACTCTATCCATGTGCTGTTCACATGGAACCTGATCTTTACATTCCAGGTTTATTTTGTCTGTAGTTTATCTTGTCTAACATCAGGGTGTTGCTGCTTATCCTAGCTATCACAGACATCCTGATTTCAGCATACTGTTTGTCAAGCCCCTATTTACAACTTAATCTTCCATTCACCTTCCCTATTATACCCATTAAGAAACGAGGCAAGTTACTTATGTCAAGCCAGGCCTACCCAGTAATACCAACTGAAAATTCCCTGTGTTTATTTTACAATTTGGCTGTTTATATGAAGGCTGGAAAGTTCTGTTTTCTTTAAAATGTTGTTGATCAACTATATAAACGTATCAGAGGGGTAGCCGTGTTAGTCTGGATCTGTAAAAAGCAACAGAGAGTCCTGTGGCACCTTTAAGACTAACAGATAAGCTTTCGTGGGTAAATGCCCACTTCGTCGGATGCATATATAAACGTAGCCTTTCCAGAAAGAAGAAATAGTGGAATGCACAAAGATTTAGCTAATTAACTAATATGAATATACAATGTGGACCAAAGACGACCTTTTTGGCTTCTGCAGTATTCAGCAAAATACCTGGCTTCCTGCCCATCTATTTAGGGTTTGATCCTGCAAGGTGCCAATTGCCTTCTGCTCCCATTGGTATTGTCTAGCACTTTGCAGGATCCAAGCCCTTAATGCAGAAGCTTAAAATCAGTACAGAAACATAAATGTTAGAATTGTCATACCAGGCTAGATCAGTGGCCCTTTCAGTCTAATATCCTGTCTCTGGCATTGTCTATTACCAGCTGATTCAGAGGAAGGTGCAAGAAATCCTGCATCGAGCAGTTAAGGAATGACCTGCCCATAGGAAAAGTTTCTTACTAATCCATGTCAGTTGGGGGTTGACTTCCATCTTTTAGAGTGAGAGAAACCTTCATATTCTTAAACTCTTCTGACTCTTTAATCCTTACTATAATTATGGATGTATCTATATAAATATTCAGTCCTTTTTGGATTCTTGTTAAGTTCTTATCTTAAAGTTTCTAACAGGATACTGTGAAAAAAGAGAGTCCATAAAAAGCTTTTGGAAATATCAGGCTGCTCATACTCAATATTTGGACACATACATTAGAACCCCATGTTTAAATTAACTTATTTGCATGTTAAATGTTTTTATGTAAATGTCTCACATTTTTACTTGAATTATGCTGTAATGTAGAGCATTTTATATAAAAACTATTTTTTAATCTTCAGTGATTCAAACTGGTGGAAAGGTGAAACTCACCAAGGAATAGGATTATTTCCCTCTAATTTTGTAACAGCTGACCTTACTGCTGAACCAGAAATGAGTGAGTAACACTGTTTATGCTGAAGAATATTTATACAACACAATGCACCCAATATTTGTTTTGATATTTTTGGTCTGCACATACAGTGGTATAAGCACCATTAAAAATGAGAAATAAACCGTTCTGAATCTATTCCAAGCGAAATAATAATAATCTCAATAAAGTTCAACATACAGCCTCCAATCCTAATGTTCTTGTCTACATCTAGGTCAGTGTAGATATAACTATTCATAATCTGTCACTTCACTAAGGGACTTGTAAGTTCTTGTCCACTGAGGACCCTGCCACCAGAGTGTTCTGTTCTGAGACACGAGTAGGCAATTCTAGCAGTTAGCGTGGAATGCCCAGCTGTCAAAGAGGGACTGCTAAGCTATAAGATGCAGATACTAGCACCAGGGGACCCTACAGATAGAAGAAGATAGGATGCTACAGCCAATAATGTGGGCAACCCTTCCTTCCCAGATACTCTGCAGAGACGGGTACAGCTATACCTGGGCTTGGGGTTTATTCTTGTAAAAGGGATCTCCCATTCAAAGGACTTTGTCTGCCCGATCTGCTTATGAGCATGTGCATCACGCTTTGGACTTCAGAGTCACTCTAGAATCCACAAAAAGAGAGAGCATGAAAACATCATCGTCAGACCAACGGACTACGTGAAGAAGAACGGTTCTCCCAGAAAGTCTATTTCCCTTCGGACATTTTCATTAAAGTATACCCACGTTATTTTACTTTGTAGCTCATTTATAAGGTTAAGCGGAACCAAGGATCCTCCGCTGCATCCTTACAAACAGTAGTGGTATCTACCTGTCTTAGAGAACTATTCTGTAAATGATCCTTGATCCTACAAAAAAAATAAAAATAAAGCTTACCAGGGCAGTGACTGGGATGAAAGTAGAAAAGGCGAGAGCTCCAGCAGAAGAAATCTGCGAATTGGCCATTGCTTCCACCTTTCATAATTTCAAACATTTTACCTCCAAGAATCCTAAGGTGCAGCTTTCAATTGGAAACAATTCAATGCTGTGGCTGAAGTTAAAGTTAAAAACGAATCAGCTGTAACATTCTTATTTGTGAAGGTGCTTTTTTCATTTTTTTGCCCTATTCTGCTCTGACTCCTTCAGAAAAGTATAGGATTGGTGGACATGTACTGAATGAAAGGAAAAGTTTGCTGTGTTAGTTTCTTTTAACAGAAAATGTTCAGTCTTACCCTCTTTGAGCACTTAAGTAAAAAGAATAAATGTTAAATATTCAATAAGGCTTTCAGGGTGACAAATTATAAATTTAAATCTGATTTAATTTTTCATTAGACTTATTGGTGGGTTTGTTAGGTTGGGTACTTTGGTTACCTTTTGACAAATTTATGTTAAGTTGGGAGTGGATGCAACCAAGAAATGTTTTTTTAAAGTATGCATGTGCGTGCACATGTTCACGCTCACACACACACCAGCAACCCTAATAGATGGTGCTACCATCTTATTTTATATATCTGTAGATCAATCTATATATAACATTAAAAATATGGCTTAATTCTAAGTAATTATTGATAAAGCAAGAATTTTCCTCTGCACTTTAACATCAGGGTATCTGTTTAGTTACTTTCTCTTGGAGGACATTCTAGCCCCTAAAAAAGGCCTTGGGTAAAATTTTCAGAAGCACCTAAGTCCTATCTTCAAAAGTGATTGACCCTTGTCTTTAAAGTGCTTAGTAATAAGATTACAAATATAAATATGTCAGTAGGTTCAGTTTTGTTTTTCAGGAAACAAATATTTCAATTGCTTAAACTTTGTTTCTTTTTTCAGTTTCAAGTTTACAATGTGTTTCAACCACCAAATAATTTAAATGGCAGACAAAATGTTTTCAGCGTAACATTTTATTTTGCAGTTGAGATTTACTTTTTTTTAAAAAGTCCATGTGTTTTACAGTGAAAACGGAGAAGAAAACAGTACAGTTCAGTGATGAAGTTCAAGTAGAGACAATAGAACCTGAACCTGAACCAGTTTATATTGATGAAGTACGTACAATAAAAATACTGCTTTCAGCATTTAATGCATCTAAACCAGTGGTGTCCAATCTCCTCAGTCCAAGGGCCAAAAATATTCCAAAATATCAAGGGGACCACAGTCTAGAAGGGGAGAGGCACTTCAGACTTGCAATTTTTTTTTAAACACTTCTTCTATCATATGTTCTTATTAAATTGAATTAGGAGCAGCTTCCAAGTTGGGTTCCTAGCACCAAACTGTAGGTTCAGATTGCAGATTCACTTTCAAATTGGGCTTCCTTTTCCCAATTCTACTTTTATTGTCCCATCTCTCAGAAACACTGTATCTTGGCCCTCTTCTCCAACATGTCTCCTGTGTAAACACTGCCTTTTGCCCAGTCTCTGAAGGAACTTTTTCTTTCATTACCCAGGAATCTCAGCCTTGCCTTATCATAAATAGTCTCAAGGATTCAGGCCATCTTTCCTTCAGCATCTCCTCATTGTTCCCAAGAACACACACTGGCCCCAGATCTTTCCTTCCTTCTCTCTGTTCTTCAGGAATACCCTCGCTCTCCAAAATCCCTCCCTTCTGCCCATGACCTGCCCCTTCCCCAAATTTAAGTTACTGAGGCCCTACAACTCTCCTAATATCAATTGCATCTCTCCCTAATTCTGTGAGACCCCTACTTCTGCTGCCCCTTCATAGTGTTCTCTTTTCTGGGAGCCCCCACTGCTATTGCATTTGTGCTGTGCTGCTTGCTTGTTCCCTTTCCCTCCTGCTCTTGGGAAGACTGTGTGGTTCCAGCCTTCTGCTTTCTCACTATATGCTGCTTTCCTCTTAGAACATGCCTTGATGGGCAAAAGGGGTGTGTGTTTAAATTGAGTTAGCTTAACACAGTTAACATGGCGTCCAGCATGTTAAACTACATCTTAGTGTGGCTTTTCAACTGTACCGAGCTAACACGATTGAAAAGTACACCTTTTTGCCCATCAAGATGAGACTATAAAGGCCAAGCAGCTCAGCACCTGCTTTGCTCTTAGCTTTCTCCTTCCCTTCCTTTATTTAGGTGCTTATCGACCGCTAGTTATACTTTCAAAATATAGCTTATTTTTTAATACATATATAGTTGGAGCTATTTCTTTTAGCGTACTTACTATGTGCACTTTGTAGATACTTGCATATCCCACTAGGTGGTAGCATTGCTTATGTAATTGAAGTAGAATGAAAAGTAGAAGCTGCTTATAAAATAAAATTCGGAGGAATGACTTTTATATATGAGGGATATTCTGCATTTCATGTTATTAAACCATTTTTGTCATATTCATTGCTTATCCTTTTTCATTCTCTACTGACTTTCTTTAAAGTTACATTTGCTTTGTGTGCAGTTGAAACTTTCAGATGGATGACTGTCTCCTGGGAAATAAGGAACTCAATGGAAACTTCTTAAAATAACACTTTTTCAGGAGAGTAAATGGAGCATTCTTGCTCCTTTTGTGCTCTTAGGATTTTTTTATTGGAGGGGATGTGTTTGGCCCTGTGTGATAATTACCATTATTAGCAATGAAAATCTTACATAAAGGCTCATACTGTTGTTCATATCTGCTGAAACTAAGTGTGTTGTTAATGCTGGTAGAGTCCCTATCTTGGATCAGAAAGATCATTGTGTGTGTGGCGGGGGGCAGGGGGATGGGACGGGACATAAAGGAATATTGCATTACAGTAATCTTAGTGAATCCAATGTAAAACCCAGCTATTTTTTCCCATACTATACTAATTCTCTTATTTTCCTTATAGGATAAAATGGACCAACTGTTACAGATGTTACAAAGTGCAGATCCAACTGATGATCAGCCAGACCTCCCAGAGCTGCTTCATCTTGAAGGTAAGGAAACTTTGTTCTTTTTTTTTTTTTTTGAATGATTGTCCACATGAATTCCACTGTGTTGCACTTTAGACTCAGCCTCCTAAGGGCCAGAAGCCTGAAAAGGCCAGGCCACCTGAGGTTCCCTGCTACTGATTGCCAAGACCGCTCCCCTAAATTCTCAGATTGCATCTCTGTTGGCACCTGCATTCCTGGGTGCCCCAACACCCAAAGCAAACACTGCACTGAGTGACTTAACTGTGGGCCCGGTACTGGAGTCACCTCTTCTTTGCAGGATTCAGGGTGGTGATAGCCATTCAATCAGCTTCTGAGATATTGGTACATCAAGTTAAGCTGGTATCCCCAGTACCACCATCTCCTATCCAAATGCAGGCCACTCCCAATAGAATGGCTTTTGCGATACACTTCCTCCTTTTCTTTCTCATCTCCCACCCATTCACTTTCCCCTTCTTGGGTAGCACAACTGGAGTCAGAAAGGGATTCTAGAGAAGATTTCATGAGGTAGCAGGAAGAGGCCTGGGACCCATAGGCTTACAGCCCTATTGGTAGACCCCCTCCTCCATCCCTCAGTGTTCCCAACTAGTGCAGCCTTAGGTCCTAGAAAGGCAGCAGGAGGGAAATGAGGAAGAGCATCAAATACCAAGGAGAAGAACACCTACTCCCCTATGTGACTTTCCTCCCCAGGTAAGGCAATAAACCCCTCTACATCTGCCTCAGTGGATGACTTCACAGTGTTCCAGAACCTCATTAGGCACATAAGAGACCTAGGATTTTTTCTAGATAGATAGATAGATATGTAGGTCAGGCAAAACCACACACTTTTGTATATCTTACCCCCTTCCACACACGGCAGGGTCCCCATGCCAAAAAACTTGTGGCATGCCGCAGCATCCATCCGAGCCTGGATGCTGGCTAGATGACATTCATTGAAGGAAGCTGTTCAGCTGAAATTCAGGACATTGTGCTCCAAAGCAGGAAAGCATCAATCCAACCAATTTATAAAGCTCAGTAGAAGAGGTTTCCTATTTGTACATCTCAGCACCAGCTGTCTCCCTTGATAGCACCCATTTCAGCAATATTGGAATGCTTATTGGCCCTGAAACTATACAGGTTCATCTAGCAGAAATGTCTGCACATCACCCTTCCATCCAAGGGTTACACTGTGTTTTACCTCCACTAGTAAGGTTCTTTAAGAACCCCATTCATGTTTTTTCTCCCCGTTTGGGAGATCCCTCACTCTAGGGACTTCAATATAGTTGATGGATGTCTCCCCCCCCCCACACACAAACTTTGAACTCTTAGTAAGATGTGTCTGTATCACTTATCTATGAAGACAGTCTTTTAGTGGCCATTACATCAGGTTAAAGGGTAGGTGAAATTCAGGCCCTCGTGGTAGGTATCCCTTACAGTATTTCATAAGAAGTTCCTGCCCAAGAATATTTCAGAATTCTATGTGAACCCACATACTTGTCTCCGTTTTCTTCCCCAAGCCTCATTCAATGTTAGGGGAAACTATACTTCAGGCACTTGGTATAGTAAGGTCATTGTCTTTTTACAGTGACAGGAAAAAATTATTCAGGAATGCATCTAGACTGTTTGTGGCCTTTGTAGAGAGGCTTATGAGTCAGACCAGTGGTGGGCAACCTGCGGGAGGTGGCAGCCAGCACGTCCCTGTGGCTCGCAATGCTTCCCGCAGCTCCCATTGGCCGGGAACGGCGAACCGCGGCCACTGGGAGCTGCGGGCAGCCGTGCCTGTGGATGGTCAATGTAAACAAGCTGTCTTGCGGCCCGCGAGCAGATTACCCTGATGGGCCGCAGGTTGCCCACCACTGAGTCAGACAGTATCCTCTGGGATTATCTATGTGGGGTCCCCAGCTGTATAAGGGCACATCATGAATTAGCAAGGTTAGGTCCACCTAGCCAAGCAGCCTCTGCTGCCTTTTTGAAGAATGTCCCTGTTTCTGAAATCTGTAGCCCAGCAACATGGAGCATAGACCACTTTTACAAGACATTGTTCTTTAATAGAGGTTTCCAGATCAGATGCCCACTTTGTTTGGGCTGTCCTGCAGTCACGGTTGAAGTAGGACTCCTATTACCTACCTCCAAGCAAACAGATACCCGCTTGTTAGTCACCAAGAATGGACAATCACTTGAAGAAAGAACGATTACTTTCCTGACAGTGACTGTGGTTCTTTGAGACATGTTGTCCACTTAAATTCCATGACTCACCCTCCTTCCCCACTACTTATGGATTTGTACTCCTCTGGGATTCTGTATGGGTGGAGAAACTCAGTGGCTGGGCCTGCTCTGCTTTATGCCCTCGGTTGTGGGGGAGGAATAGGGCTTGAGCCATACAGGATGCAGGCCTGGCCCCAGTCGATGCTGCTAGCCAAGATCCCAATCTTGTGCATATAGGACTCATTTGCACCAAGAGTGGAATCCAAGCGTACAACACACCTTGAAGAAGCACAGTTACTGTAGGTAACCATTCTTTTTTAAACTTGCAAAAATAACTTGATATATTTATAGAAAGTCAGAGGCTAGAGGCTAATGACTAATTTTTTTCTGTCACTGGTCTGCTGGGTTACCTTGGGCAAGTGACTTCACCTCTGCTCCCAATTTTCTTCATCTATAAAATGGTGATAATATTTGCCTCCTGTGTAAAGTGCTTTTGAGATCTAGTGAAAAAGAAGAGCTAGGTGGTATTATTATTATTTTTTGCAACAGTCTATTAATATATCTTGACCATCATCAGAATTGCCTTCTTGATACAAATTCTTCCAGGGTTGCAGTACTGTGAAGAAACAGTGAGAACTGCAAAAGCTTCTTGAGTTATTCCACTTCCTCAAAAATGTAAGGGGGAAGGGGGATTTATGCTGGGTTTTGTTGCTTCCCAGTTTGCAAAATCTAACTTGGAGAAGCTAGGCCTCAACCTTTAATAAAAATGGTACATAACCAACTTTTACTCTAGCTTTTATGAATCACAAGTTAAATTGTATTTGTGATCTTAGAAATTTCTTTTGACGTCTAAATATTTTAAGTACACCTCTACCTCAATATAACGCTGTCCTCGGGAGCCAAAAAATCTTACCGCGTTATAGGTGAAACCGTGTGATATTGAACTTGCTTTGATCCACCGGAGTGCGCAGCCCCGCCCCTCCGGAGCACTGCTTTACCGCATTATATCCGAATTCGTGTTATATCGGGTCGCGTTATATCGAGGTAGCGGTGTAGCTATTTTTTTTTAAAGCACTTGCAACAATGTTTACTTTCTGATTTTCAGTACAAACAACTGAAATCTTCATGATTCTGATTATATATATTTAATTCTCTCCTAGCAATATGCCACCAAATGGGACCTCTCATTGATGAAAAGCTGGAAGATATTGACAGGTAAGAAAGTACATATATATGCTGATACTGATTATTAAGGCTCAGACTCTTTTGAAATAATAGCAAAAGTACCAGTGGTTTACATTATGGCTTGCTATCAATAATTTCAGTATAATATGTGCCAGAGAAAGTACATGTAGTTAATAAAGTCCTGCTCCATGATGGGAGTCCTGGGCAGTATGGTAATATAAATAATAGTGGTGTCCCTCATGGGAAGATGACTGAGGGGTTTTATCTCAAAGGAGTACTAGTACTTTTAGTGTGAATGATTTCTTTTGCTAACTTTAGAATGCTGAAATATTGTATCTCCTGCCTATACTCAGGAGTAACTAATTAAAATGTCTTGCTTGTCTACTTGATGAAGAATTAATATTTCTGACTACTAGTCAGAGTTATAACACTTGATCAGTGTGTCTAGGCATCACTTCCCATGCAGTAAGAGTAGTTTGCTATGGTACCTCATCATGTACAGATCCACTGTATTACCCAGTTCAGTATAAATAGCTAGAATGTACAGTAAGTCATATGACAGATGATATATGAAGATATTTCTATAAAAGGGAACTTCAATTTACATTAAAATATTATTAATTATTCCAGGAAACATTCAGAACTTTCAGAGCTCAATGTTAAGGTCATGGAGGCTCTTTCATTATATAACAAGTTGATGAACGAAGATCCAATGTATTCCATGTATGCAAAACTACCAAACCAACATTATTATATGCAGCCTTCTGGTGTTTCTGGCTCTCAGGTATATATTTGATTTTAAAGACCTGGAAGATATTGAATATTTATTTAGCTGATTATGGCTAAGTTGCCTTGTAAGTTATCAGTGATGCACTACGACTAATTGTACAAAGTTAGCCACTATGAGAGAAAATGGTCTTACAGCAGTAAAATGAATATACAGTAACTTTTTAAAGCAGCAGATCACAGAAACTTGGAAGCCTTATTGTCTGAGAGTATATTCTATGCAAGCAAATGACCCTTACCTATTTTCTTTGGTACCCTCTATGGACAGAATCTGCAACCTCTCCCTTATTTCCCTAATTACCTTTAGACCAGTTAACTTAATCTCATCTTTTTTCCTGAGGTGAGGATGTTTTGTCGTCTCCAGAACTAAACTGTACTACGTTCCCAGCATTAGCAGTCAAATACAAATTATAGTTGTATTTAAACAAAACACGGTTTATGTAAGAAACAGCACAAAAATAAAGAGAACCTTTAAACTTGTTCATGTTCAGTTGCAGGCTTTGAAAAGATTTTCTAGGACAGATTCTGACTTAATTTAGCTCTGTTTTGTTTATTTCAATTTATAAAATTTACAAAAAAAGTGCTTATCCTGTGCCCCTGGTGCCAGTGTGAAAATAAAATGAACAAAAGGAAAGCCAGCAGTTCCTTCACACCAAGCCAAAAAATAACCAGCCACAGTAAAGTTTAAGTTCAACCATATGTTCTTTCCATCACAAACAACCTCTTCTATTATCTTTCTTGCCCAAAACCCTGTGTAGGAGTTGCTCTTAAATTACAGAATTACATGGGTAGCAGTACACTTAAGGTACATCTGCATGCTTCTTGGCAGTACCATGTAGAGGCCGTAGCCACCCAGCATGGCTATAAATAGCAGTGTAGATGGTGAGGTACGGCTTAGGTGAGTAGAGTAAAGATACACCTGAAGGATATCTGTATGTATGCAAGTACATACCCCATGTGCTCTCGACATGCCCAAGTTGTGCTTCCTTCTCTACACCACTAAAAATAGCGGTTTATAGTGTTCTGCTCCTGGAGTAGGAAAAGTCTCTGGCAGCAAGGGAAGTCTCAGGTGAGGGGAGGCAGTGGGGAAGCAGAGGGGAATGCTCTGCCAGCACCCTGATGCTGGAGCCCTTCCTCACCTCAAGGGAAAGATTCTGGCAGCACGAAAGACTCTGTCAGCTCCCAACTGCTGAAGTCTTTCCTCATCGCAGTGAAAGGCTCCAGTAGCAGGGAGCTGGTGAAGCTTTTCCCCGCTATCTCCCCCCCCACCAGAGCTTTTCACCCACACATGAAACTACACACTGCAGTGTGGACACAGCCTGCTTTTTGCTGTGGCCTGTAGCTACATGTACACTACATGCCACCTTATATGTCAACACCAGTTCATCATTCAGTTTTTTGGTTCTCAAATGTAGAAGGCTCTATTCATTCTCCTAACTTAACAGTCTTGTAGCTCTTTTAGTTCATACTTCCATTCAGTTCACATACTATGGAGATTTCTAAAGTCCTTATAAACATGTTAGCCATTGTAATTCTTCTAATACACATTTACCATTTTATTTTCTAGTTTATGAAAATATCAGAGGTGTCAAGTATTTCAAGCTGTGCAATGTCTTAATTGCCTTTTATGTATTTGGTCACTTCTAAGGACTTTCCTAAACATCAGAGAGAAGGGTTGGTTCATTTTTTTAATGAAGTCCAAAAATATGAGCCAGCTAATGAACTTCCATATTTCCCACCACTGTGGTTTTGGGTAAACATTACTGGCAGAATTGGTTCTTTTACTTCCATAATTAAACCCATCCATTTATCTGTGATGTCTTCTGACAACTGCCTTTTCTTTGCATAATGACATCGGAACAAATCATTAGAAATCCTGAGTCTCTGCACCTACACGTAATCCGGTTCAGCAGACACCCATAGCAAATGATTTAGCTACCTTACAAACAGGCATATATCTAACCTCAGAAGAAATACAAGACTTTTGGGATGGAGAGGAGTCACTATAAAGGCCTAAAGAAGCTAGGAAAACGCCTTCCTTCATTCCCGGAATGAGGAGTTCTTATACTCTTTCATTGTGTGGTCTGTGTCAATAGAGTGAGTGCCTCAGATTCATAGATCTTAAGACCATTATAGTCAACTACCCTGATCTTGTATATAACACAGACTATAGAGTTTCACCTAGTTATCCCTGCAGTAGGCCCAATAATTTGTTTGAACTAAAACGTGTTTTTTTAGAAACTCATCTAGTCTTGATATAAGGACATCAAGAGATGGAGAACCTAATATTTGATAAACTGGTCTGTTGGCTAATGCTACTCAGTAAAGTTATGCCTTATTTCAGACCACCTCCCCTCCCATTCAGATAACATCCCAATGACAGCCTCAGCAATTACTTACATGAAAATGTTAGCTAAAAATAAGAAAATATTACCTTTGAATTTTCATTTAGCAGCTGCATACAAAGGAAAGCCAGCACCATATTGCTAGACCACAGTTGCCCTACACTGACAGTTCTCTGATAAACAGTTGAAATTTTTAACTTTTATTCAGAAGGAAAAAACTACAGTAATATTTTGAATTACCACAATTAAACATATATATATTTTTAAATTTAATGACTGACTCCTATTTGGTATGTTGTGTCTCAAATAAATTCCTGGAGTACTGGAGTCTTTTTCCTTTTGAGAAAGAGCAGATTTATGGTACAATCATAATACTCTCCACTGTCTATTAGAACATTATGGCACAGTGCAAATTAGTCAAGTTGCTTTTAAATACACAGCTTTTTGTGGACAAAGGCTTGAGAGACTTTTCTTTAGATTCTGAACTTAGCAATTAACTAAGTAGCAATAATATGTTCCTCTATTTTATCTATGACCATCTTTTGTTTATTTTTTTAAGGTTTACCCAGGGCAGCCTCAAAGTAGTACATATTTGGTGGCAGGGAGTGCGCAAATGGGCCATATTCAAGGCTATAATCTTCCCCAAGAGCAACTTCCTTCTCTCAACCAAGGCACGGTTCCTCAATCGGCAAGCTCAGGACTGCCTAGTCAGCCAGCTCAGACATCTTATGCTAAGTAATTTTAATATTTACCTATTCTAAATAAACTTAAATTTCATTCTGAATAACTAGGACTGACTTTTAAGGGGAAATTTGTTTTTGGACAACCTTTACTTTAGTCATAATAGACTGATGTTTAGATAACAAAAGTATTTTTAGCAATTGTATGAACTTTGTACACAAAACAACGTTGTACACAAGAACAATGTGAAGAAACCATGGGCATGGCTGGGTTCCAAATAACCATGTTCACTGAATATATACAACACGCAAGGCAGCTTCATGCACATGTACTGCTGCTCTGACTGGTTTCTAGTACGTTCTAAAACACGAAGTATGGTGAGTGCCATTAGGGATGATTGCCCTTTCTTTGCTTCAGACACCTCACCATGTTGGCAGGTACTGATCATATTGGAAAAGGGTTAAGTAGATTTTGCAGACTCAGCGAGGCTTGTACATTTACCCAGATACAAGGGGAGTGGGAGTGGGTCTCTGTAGAGGAAGTATCTAGGGAGAGGCCTATACAAGGTCAAAAGTTTGAGCTGGACTTAAATTAACCTCAAGAAAAGGATGAATTTTTGGTTTTCTGCAGTATCTAACGTTTTAAAGTAGGTTGGGAAAGATGTCTGCCGTGAATTATTTTAAAGTATTCATTTTTCCGTACTTAAATTACTTCTTATTAGAAGATGTGATGTGACAAATATACGTGTTAGTAAAGCTTGTGCATTCTTTGCATAATGTGTATTACCAGTTATAATATGTAACTTTTTGTTAACAGCATAGAAATAGGACTTGAGTCGTGTGTTATATACAATAGAAAATAAAAGCATAGATTTATAATCCAGAGTTAAATTTATGAATGGGAAGCTTGGGAGGAAGGGGGGACATCGTCAAGATTTTCTTTGAAATTGAGCCCAGGAGAGGTGCTTTTCGTGCACATATAATACATCTAAAAAAACTTGCATTAATTTTGCTGTCCTATTGACTTGTTTCCTACCTTCTTTCTTATACAACTTTTCATTTCCCTTTCTCTCAGTGCAATGGTCAGCTCTGTTCCTGGAAGCACATATTCCAACCAGGCTTCAATGTACAGTCCACCTCCTGCTGCTGTTGATGTTGCTGCTTACCAGAATGCTGGAACTAATGTGTCCCAGGTGCCAAACTATAACTTAGCATCTTCATCTCTGCCTCCACCAGCAGGCAGTCAACAACCGCCGCCGCCACAACCACATACTTACTCCCAGAAGGCACTACTATAGGACCCAGGACTTCTGATTCCTAATCTTCTCTAACCTCTGCTAAATGCAGTTGACAATGTTATAAGCTTCTTCCTTTAATCTCTTAAACATTGTTTATCCTCAGTTTAATAGGAATCTACCCTGGTGAACAGGTTCAATGATTCAATTTGCACTGACTTTTTAGGATTTTTTTTAATTTTGCAGCGGAACAAAAATATTTAGGACACTTAATTCCTTTTAAAAGGCCTAAAATTGGTACAAGATTATTTATGTCTGGTAAAATTGGCTAATCTGTGAAAACTCAACTTGCAAACTTTTGTGGCATAAATGTTATGTACATAATAGTGTGTGATTGCAATAGTGGCCATTTGAAATAGCTATGGTGATCATGTGAATATATTTAACACCCTGTTAAAATATTTTACATTACTATTTTATTTTAATCATGTTTCATAGTTGTACCTCGTTTTGTAAAGGATTTGATATCCTTTTGCAATGCAAGAAAAGGCTTAAATCTGCATATCATAGTTACTATTTACATGCTAAGGTCTATGTTAATTTCCAGACTTAACTACGTGTAGGTTTTATTCATTGTGAATTGAACTTAAGTATACCATGACTTCCTGTAATCTGCAGTACTATTAGCTGGCATTATCTACCAAAGTAAACTAGTTAACATTTTAAATGATCTGGCGAGGTCACAGCAAATGATGATTCTGTTTTAGAATAATAATTATTTAAAACACCTATTTACAGGCTGCTAAACATATCATGGGACCATGAAACTGATCAGAATCTTTCAACTTATTGTTTAAAGCATATAATGATGTACTTTTCCATAGTAGCGTTGTATAACTAGGGTTCTGAACTGTATTGTGTGTGTATTGGTGAAGAGTACACCAAAGACGGAGAAACTGAGTTTGGATGGGAATGAATGGAATTTTTAAACTGGAACAAAAACATGAATACACTACATTATTCATGACTCTTGTAATTATTTAGATTATGCATGAAGAACTGTGGACAGATATAGTCACTTGGCTGAGCAAACCTTTACATTTTTATTTTAACTCTTGTGGCCCTGCTTAGCAAAATTGTTCTGTGTACTGTTATTACACAAAACAGTTCAGCCTTAATCCAACATCTCTTCTTAATTTCCTAATTTTTAGTTGTCTGATGCCTTGTTGTTTTTTTTAATACCTTCCCTAGTATGAATAGTTTCTCATTTAACTTTCTCAAAACTCTTCATAATTTGGTTAAAATTTTAGATCATTTTACATTCTGTTCTGCAGTGATGTAAACTTACACAGGTTGTCCTGTCTCTCACTCTTTGGGGCATGAAACTCTCTGTATGCCACTCCATAATCTCAGTGAAAGGGTAACAATAACCAAATGAATCATTTTAGAGGGGTCTAATCAATGCATTTTGTACAAAAGAATGTTTGTTTTGATTTGTATTCTATTTCTGTTGATGCATCCTAGCATCCTGTTTGCCTTTTTTTTTAATGCAGCCCATTTTGAATAGGTAGCTTTATAGATCTCTCAATATAAAACCCACATTCTGGTTTTGGTTACCATACATGCCATAACTGGTTAATTTAATATTTATTTTCCATTTTAATGTATTACTTATGTTTCTTGTACATATGTTACTGCTCAGTTACCTTGACTATCCAGTACTTTCTGAATCTGTTTGCAGTGTTCATAGTTATTTGCCATGTATTTAGGTTTGCTATCATTAGCAAACATTGGTCTATATCTTGCCTGTGAATGCTGTCAACCAAATAGATTGCATAAATACTAAACAAGATGGTTGCAAACCCCAGCCTACTGCATTGCAGCTTAATGGTATTCTTTTCAGCTAGTGAAACTACTATATTTAGCTATTTCTTATATTTTCTCTCCAACAATCTAATTATCCCCATAAGTCATGACGACTTAGTATAGCCAGGTATGTTTGTGGGATTTAAGGGGGAACATAAAACAATGTCTTGGAATCTTTTCTACCTTACAGTAGTTTATTTCTTTATGAAGGCCTGCAACTAGGATTATGGGCTATCCTCTGTGTGTACTGGACAATTTATTTCAAAAGGAGAGAAATGACTTGGATGGAGAGGAGTAGAATTTCTGCACAAACAAAAAAACCCTTCTAATTCATGTTTCCTTAGGCCCTGATTCAAGAACATATTTAAGTAAGCCTATGCCTAATTTTAACCATGAAGGTAGTTCCACTGAAGTCGGTGGAACTGCTCATATACTTAAAGTTAGGCAAATGTTTAAGTACATTTCTAAATAAAGGCCTAAGGCTTTTGTAACTACTAAGCATCAGTGGAATTCTGTACGGCCCAACAAAACTAGATTTTTATTATGGCTCTTGCTGATAACTGATACTATTCTTTTTTCATAAAATCTGTAGCACATCTGGCATCTTTTGTCTTTTTTTCCCTTCTCAATTTAATTTTGTCCATTTTTCTCTAAGGTTGTCTATTTTGCATTAGAATTTTCATACACTGGAAAATCTAGACAGATCTATTCTGAAAACTTTTAATGCAAGTCTGTGTTTGTGTTTGTTCTTCATATTTACTGAGCATTTAAAATCTATTATATGCATCTTAGATGCTCCCAACTTCCACCTTATGTATCATGCATATTTATTCACTTTTAAGGTTTAAATCTAAAATAGCTTCTGGCCAAGTGTGCACTTCATCCCCTCTATAGTTTTGCAAAACTGTTTTCCAAAATGGGATCTGTCACTCTAAACTCTACCAGTGTCTCCTCCTTGCCTCCTAAGTTCTTATCTTTCTCCATTTCTTTTACTGTTAACATCATTGTCCTTATCTAAGTTTTGTAATAACAAGTTTTGTGAACAACTCAGAATCATATATTTTGTCCTAAATTGCTGCACAGATTGTGGTGTAAAACTGCGGTACGTTAGATCAGTGGTTCTCAAACTTGGGCCGCTGCTTGTTCAGGGAAAGCCCCTGGCGGGCCAGGCTGGTTTGTTTGCCTGGCTGTGTCCACAGGTTCGGCCGATCGCAGCTCCCACTGGCTGCGGTTTGCCACTCCAGGCCAATGGGGGCTGCAGGAAGGGCGGCCAGCACATCCCTCATCCTGCGCCGCTTCTTGTAGCCATTGGCCTGGAGCAGCAAACCGCGAGCAGTGGGAGCCGCGATCGGCCGGACCTGCGGACACGGCAGGTAAACAAACCAGCCCGGCCCGCCAGCGGCTTTCCCTGAGCAAGCAGCAGCCCAAGTTTGAGAACCACTGCATTAGATGACTGATTCAGCAGGATTAGTGTCATTCTTTACCAACATTCCTATTGCCTCAGCTCCCTTTTCATGTCACTTGCAATATTCTTAAGTAGAGTTCTAAGCTTTTGACTTGCCTGTCAAACTTATTCTTATAGGAAATATTTAAGGATATTACTAACTGGTACACTTCCTGCTCAAACCTCTTTACAAACATGATTGTCTGTTAAGTTCACATCACACTTCTTATGTTTACCATTACCTCTTGCTTCTCTCCACAGTGTCCTAAATTGGTTATATTTTCTCTTCCTCAGGATAGACTTTTCAGTGATAGCTAATATCTGTAACATGCTGGACACCTTTATTACACTAACTCTCTTATTCAACCTCCTTTCCTTCCCCTACAAATTACTTGGCTACTGCCCTTCAGTTCAAACTAGTTCCCACTAGTTATTTTTAATATATTCCACCTGTGAATCCCACTATTGATACTTTGTTGCTGTCACCCCTTCAGAGTCCTAAATCTGCCATGTACTATATGCAGAGCAGTTTCACGTTTCTTGGTTTGTCTTCCTGTGTGAAATGTGAATGAAAAGAATGTGTCTCTCTACAGTTTCTCTAACAAAAAGTTAAAGCTGAGATTTTAAATGCCAACAAGTCAGGCTGTCCAAAAGTTTGTTTCCCTCAAAAATACTATTTACCATATTACACATTACACTATAGAAAGCTGATTTCTTTGCATGAAAATTCTGAATGTAATACTAAAGTGTTTTAAAAAAAATCTTTCTGTATCCATGAAGGACTAGAAAAACTGTTATCTGACTTTAGGTATGGTGGTGTTGTGCTCTGCTTTCTGTGACCAACAGGAGCAAGTTCTCCTAAATGATTTCTATTCACTTTATTTTATAGACATTTTGTCCGTGTCTATCAGTTCAATGCACATAGGCACAACCAAAATACATCCCAAGGAAATTGATTTTTCCAGGGAAGAAAACTAAGGCGTAGTCCAAACTGAAAAGATTGCTACATTGATGTTAAGGAGGAGACTGCTACCAGAGTTTGCCACCGTCTAGCTTCAGGATTGGATCAATGTGTGCCCCGGCCATACTAGCTATTGGTGCCTCTGTATATAAGTGTTTAGTGTTACCAGTTGCAATACACCTACTGTAGCAATATACAGTATTAATATAGTGTAATTAAGCCCAAATAAAGTAGAAAGGAGGCTTAAAAGACAATAATATAAGGATCATTGAATTTTTTTCGAAAATCTTACAGCAGTGCACTGTCCTCCACAATATAGTTTCTTTGTGGATATTACCTTTGATTTCTGAAACGAAGGTGAGTTTGGGTCACCAGAACTTCAGAGAATTCTATCTAATTGCAAATATTTCAAGTTATGTGCAAAATAGAGCTCTCTGCTTATAATGAGAGATATCTTTGATTATCTGACTGAGATTGACCCATGGTTCTCAGATTTCATCCAGGTGGTAGGAACATTGATTTTAGGCTGGAGAGCTAATATCTTATTTTTCAGCCTAAAATGTTTTAGGCTGAAGAATAAGAAAGCAGCTCTTCAGCCTAAAATCAACGTCCCTACCACAATGTTTAAAGAAAAACTGGGTTTCTTTAAGTTCATTCATTTGACTCTTAACTATTTTCACTTGGCTTTCAAAGATTTCTAGCTAATCTTCATTTATATCGGTTTTAACCTCCTTCCCCAGTCTGCTGGGTTTTACAGGCAGATGGGCAATAACCATACATGTTACAGCAGCTACCTGACTTCAGTTTGGTACTTACTTCCAGAGAAAGCAGCATGTATCCATTTTTAGGAGCAGAGAAGGAAAATGTCTCCTTTAAGTTTTTTTTCTTGAGTTTTATTTCACTTTTAGTTTCTTTTTTCCACCTCATGCTAATTTTGCTATGAATAGCAGTAGGCAGACTCATTTTTACTGTTGTTCAGTCTTAATACAACTGACCAACTTCACAGTAGAGTTGTCCCTATTGCCCCTGTTGCAACTATTAAAAATACTGATCACTTCAATGTGTACATTATAAAGTACAATGCCCACGACACAAAAAAGGCCTTGATATTTGAGCTTTTCACTTTAATATATGAAAAACACAAGAAAATTGTTTTTAAAAGTTCATTGATATCTTATATTAGGCTCTCTTTGTGTCTGAGAAACACTCAACTGCCTGGATTAGAAATATATATAGCTGCAGATCCAAAGCTCATTTTCTTCCTGCTGCCTCAGCCTGAAGGTGGCAGAAGATTTCTTTTCTATTCCTCTCTCCTGCATGTACTTCTGGAAAGCTGAATAATTTGTCTCTCCTAGAAAAGAGAATGTTAAAGTCTGTCTTGGTTTTAATAGAGTATATGCAGTAGTCAAGTACTCTTTTATTTTTGAAATTTCATTTAATGTTGGCATATGTACATGGATTACACTGTTGTAGAAGAGTGTAATTTAGTAAATAACACTATTTGTAAAAACTGTTAATTGGTTTTGGTATGAATGTAGAAAATATTAAATTCAAAGCATTTAGTACATTATGTTGCAAAGTTATTTTACGCATTTCATAGTTTAAAATGATCAAGAAAGGAATACTTTGAAATGAACTAGAGATCTTGTGGACACACACTAACTTAAATTTCCAAACTCAATTTTTTGCATATTGGGTATAGGGAAAAATAGTATTGTTACACTACGTTTTTCAGCTGTGATCAAATTCCCTGAATTAAAATCCAAGTAACTCATTGTATGCTGTTACCATATTTCAAGTATGTTGCATATCGTTTGTTTTCTGTAAGGCATACAGTATAAATATGTTATGGTGATAAAGTGCAAATGAAAGCAACTGTATTTCTGGACATTCTGTTCATACACCGCACATCAGTTTACAAGTAAATAACCAATATTACTTGCAGCTTAACAACCATAAATGTTTTCTTGCCTTTATTCATTTGAAACTGTTTTTTAACAGGAAGAAAATGTCTGGGAATACAGGAGTGATTGTTTGGTAACAATGTTCATAGCAAGCAAAATGTGATAGGAATATGATTTTCTGCTTTTTGCCTCAAGGTCACTGGAGGGTGTGTGTACTCTACACTATGCTTCCTTGTCAAACATTTCTCACTGTTAGTGTTCTCAAGTCAGCTTCACCTATGGTAGCAGTGGTCAGAGCTTGTATAGATATGGCTTCAGGCACTACTGGTGTTTTCTCAGCATAATCTAATGCTGCTCAAAGCAGGTCCACATAATGCAATACTTAAAATGCTTCAGGGGACCAGTGCATTGTCCCACTGCTGCTGCCAAAGTAGTAAATTATTATTAGAGAAATGCCTATTGTAGAAAAGGCTATTTTGATTCCAGCCTAGGATGGCAGTGACCCACAGTAATTCACAATTTAGAGGCTGTGCGTTCTATGTTAAATGAGTTTGTCAGTCTAATACCTAGTGGACAAGTGTCTACATTGTCACATAAAACACTGTTAGTTGATGTTAATTGGGACCCCTCTTGGAAGTCTCAGCAGAGAGACTAAATTTTGGAAGGGATACTAGACTTCATGCGTTCAGGACTTAAGCCAATCTAACTGTTGGAGATCAGGGTGAGACCTAATGTGGGAAACATCCTGCATTTGCCTACTCCAGGTCTCTTACACCTTTCCTCTGAAACATCTGTAAGTGGTCACTGTTGGAGACGGGATGGGCTAGATGGACCTCGTCTGATCCAGTCTGGTGATTCCTTTGTTCCTATGAATTTAATTGACATGAAGAGTGAATACAAGTCGACTCAGTTTAGGGATGAAACATGTTGGAAGGTCTGTGGAGAAGGAGATTTTTTTATACAGCAAAACCATGTGATAGCATGTATATTTTGTTTGTTTTTATATACAGAATATATAAGAGAACATTTCAACTAAGTTCTATGTAGGAAACGTGGTTTGAATAGTATTAAATGAAAGTGTATTCCACATCTTTTAGGATCTAAAGAAGATCGGCCAGTGAGAGTGCATGTTTTGGGTAAAATCAACATCAATCTCTGCTTTAAATTAAAAAAGCAGCAAATTATAAAATAACAAAAATCATATTAAAGTCAGTTGCTTTCTCATTTGAAAGGGGCAATGTCTGATCTAAAAGAATGAGTGAAGTGTGGCATGTCAGGAACTCTAGTTCTAATTGTGGTTGTGCTACTGACATACTTATTGGCCTTATGCATGTAATTTAATTTCTCTGAGCTCTGGATATTGTTCCTCCAACTACTTTTGTCTTCAATGATTGATGAACTGGCTTGTAGGCAACTCCTCCCTCAACTGCATCTTCACTGGTCACCTTTGTTTCTTCTTCAAGTGATATCCCTCTGGGAGCTCCTCTTGTAGGTGCGGCAGCGCCCCCTGCACCTGGGATCAGAGATCTTCATCAGCGGTGCCCGTTGGACTGCACATGTACACCTCCCCCATCCCATGCTGTGAGCAGAACATATATACAGTGTTGTGCTGGCCAACTGCCCCCAGTTCCTTCTCTACCACCTTTGGTCTGGGACAGAATCTGCAGCAGAGTCTGCTTCTCCTGTTCCCTCAGTAGATAGTGCCTTACCTGTTAGTTGTAGTGTAGTTAGTTAGTATTTTCTTCTTCTCCTTTCCTCTATTTAAAAACATTTTTTGATTTGTTTTTAACTTTACCTTTAAAGTTATTCATAGCTTAGGTTTCAGTTCTTCTGCTTCCCGCTGTTCCTAACTGGGAAACTTTTTTCCTCACCCTTATGCACAGATCCCCTGGGTTTAAGAGGTGCATCTCTTGCAGGTCCAACTTCCCAGTAACTGCCAGCCAGCCGCACTGTATTCGCTCTCTAGGAGAGGGACACATCCCATAAGTGTTCCCACTGCCACAGCCTGATGGATAGAGTCAAAAAGGATTGGGACATTTGATTAAAACTTCTCATGGAGAAATGACTGCAACCTGCATTGGACCCAGGCTCAGACTCTCCCCATGAGGCCCTCATGCACTGCAGGTCAACTGCTGATCCTCACTCTCCATGTCCCTCGACATCATCTGACGGGACATAGCTCCAGGGCCCATCCGAGTACCTCTAATACCAAGATGAAGAAATGGTCTAAAGACCCTAGCCAGGCAGACCCACAACCTTCGGCACCATCTCTCAGCTCTGGAGATTGAAACAGGCTGACTTCAGGAGCAACGGCACCAGCAAAACTGCCAGCACCATTGTCCTTTTTGACACTGAGCAAGCCCTTGGCACCATTGAAAGCGTGGCACCGGCCAATTCATCAGCACCAGCCAAGTCTCTGGCTCCATCTACTGACTGCAAAGAAAACACATCCCTCCTTCGGCACCGAGTTGTACGCTGGCACTGATGATGTGTTTTCCCCCTCTGCAAGACTTCAGATACCCTAAAGACCTGCTGGTATCTGATGCTGCTGAGTCACCTCTACTTCAACGTGACCTCTTCCCCTCTCCTCCCTCCCCCCGATTCCACCCTCTTCTCCAAACTCACGACACTCCTCCCTTTGTCTCCTGAAGACGGCACCTCCCTTCCCCAACGATGAGGAGGAGGGCTTCATCACACCCTCATGTCCCAGACAACTTTTGGTTACTGATCCTCACTATGCACAATCTATATCTGGTCTAGAGTCTTGATACAGACCACCACAGATGCAACCACATGTTCCGCTCCTTCCATACTGGCCATATTAGGACCCTTGGGCCAGATACAGGGCACAATTCGGGAAACTTTCCATGGAGCAAAGCCAAAGACCTACACTCCTCCCTTCTCCATCGGTCTCTCACCCTCTCGGCTGAACCTCCACTGGTACCAACTGAGGAGGAGAAAGCTGCACCAGCATTACATTTTTCCTCCTCCTTCCCTGACGAGGCTATAATGCTTTCACCCCCTACAACTCTCGATGACTTCAGACATTTTCAAGATTTATTCTGCAGGATAGCAGACTTCCTGCAGATTCCTTTGGAGGAAATCAAGGACCAGAAGCATAAGATGCTTGATATCCTCCATACATCCTCTTCTTCCAAGATCACACTACTGATCAGTGAAGCTCTTAATTCTGCAAAAATGCTCTGGCAGACCCCAACATCCATTCCTCGGACTTGAGAATGTGCCAACAAAAATATTATGGTCCAGCGAAGGATGCAGAATTTCTATTCTTGCACCCCAAATTCTCTGGTGATCAGTGCAGTGCAAGAGGGGGGGCTATCAATACAATCCCATTCTAGTCATCCAGACAGAGATTGGAAACACCTGGATTTATTTGGACATGCATATTCATCAGCCAGGCTCCAATTTAAAATTTCTAACTGCTAGGATCTACAGCCCTACAAGCCTTGTTAGACTTGACAGATACCACCACCCGATGCATTGCAACTGCTGTAGTTATGAGACATCATGGCTCTACCTCTCGGGTTTTCCTAAGGAGGTTCGACTCATGGTGGAAGACTTACCTTTTGAGGGCGAAAAATATTCTCAGAGCACACAGATGATTCCCTGAATTCCTTTAAAGACTCCTGAGCTGCCCTCTGATCTCTCTGCATCTACATAACAGCACCAAAAAGATGTCCTGGAAAGTATCATCTCTCCCCTGCGATCCTGACCACTGCAGTATAATCCTCAATGGCACTATGACATCCAGCACTGAAAACAAAGGCCTCCCTCCAAACATAGACAACCGACTTCTCGGGCTACCTCTCAGGCACCCCGACCAAAACAATTTTGAAGGTGTGATCGAGGCCCTGAGAAGCCTCCCCACTCTTTTTTCAGTCATTTCCACCAACTTTGACATCCCACCAATTTGGCGACCAACTAGCTCAGTTTTTCCCAGCATGTAGACTAATCACCTTGTACAAGTGGGTTCTAGAGATAATCAAAGAAGGATGCTCCATCCCCTTCCTATCCACCCCACCCCGCCAGCGTCCAGCCCCATCCCTCTTTAGAGACCCCTCACACAAACCTATTCTACGGGGAGAAATAAATCATTTTCTGCAACTAGGAGCCATAGAACCAGTCCCTTTCTAACACAGGGTTTTTACTCCCGTTATTTCCTGATCCAGAAAAAATCCGGCAGCTGGCAACCTATCTTGGACCTTCACAGTCTAAACAAGTTTGTCAATCTATAGCACTTCAACATGGCTACCCTCTCCACTAATATCCCAGTACTGGTACAGGGGGACTATTTCTCAGCCCTCGACGTCCAAGATGCATACTTTCATATCACAGTACACCTTGCCCACAGGTGATTTCTCTGACACTTCATGGGCGATGACCACTACCAGTACAAGGTACTGCCTTTTGGACTGTCAGCGGCCCGTTGGGTGTTCTCCAAGGTCCTTGTGGTAATCACTGCCTACCTAATGAAATAAGGTGGTGTCCTCTTTCCATACTTGGATACCTGTCTCCTCAAGGCCCCATCTGAGATCAACACTCTCTGAGCTGTCCACATAACAATGGACCTGTTTATGAAGGTAGGCCTTCTCCTGAACCTAGAAAAGTCCTCTTTTCCATCGGTACAACATCTGGAATTCATCAGTGTGCATTTGGATACCATACAAGCCAGAACCTTCCTACCACCTCACAGATTCTTGGCTATACTAGATCTGGTATCCAGCATAGGGATCTGCCCCCAGATCTCAGCCAGAACGTGTCTCCAACTTCTAGGCCACAAGGCAATGACCACTTTCATGGCCAGACACGCAGGGCTACATATGCGACGTCTTCAGACGTGGATCCATACTGTGTGTCTCCTCCACAAACTCTTATCCAAGCCAACAAGAGTCAAAGGACTCACTGCTTTGAAAGACGCAGCCCAACAATGTCAGTGTCGGAGTTCCTTTCCTCCAACCACCACCAACCATGATTAAATCTAAGATTTTGTCATGGTTTTTTTTCGTAAAAGTCATGGACAGTCACGGGCAATAAACAGGTCACGGCTTCCATTTTTATCTGAGACATTTGCTGCTGTGGTTCCATGGTTTCCCCCACCACCATGGTGGCTGGGAGCTGTGGGGTTCCCCCTCTGCCCATGGAGGCTGGGAGCTACAGGGGTGACCATATTTCCTAAAGAGAAAACGGGATACCCCAGCTGCTCACTCAAGGTGTCCCCCTCTTCCTGTGCAAGGCTGTCGCTGGAACCCTGAGGAGGGCCACCTCCGGAGTCTCACCTGTCCCTGGAACTTTACAGAGGGCCCCCTGTTGCTGCTGTCGCCTATTGCTGGAACCCTGCCAGGGGCCCACTGGCTGTCAGCTCCAGAGTCTTGCAGCTCTGGGGCTGAAGCAGAGAATGTCACGGAAGTCTCTGGAAGTCACGGATTCCATGACTTCCATGACCTCCGTGACATAAACGTAGCCTTAACCTTGATCCTAACAACTGATGCCTCCCTAATTGGTTGGGGAGTGCATCTCCATGATCACACAGTGTAGGGTAGATTGTCATTCACCAAATCCACCTGTCATAACTATAAAGGGAAGGGTAACAGCTGTCCTGTGTACAGTACTATAAAATCCCTCCTGGCCAGAGTCTCCAAAATCCTTTTCCCTGTAAAGGGTTAAGAAGCTCAGGTAACCTGGCTGGCATCTGACCTAAAGGACCAATAAGGGGACAAGATACTTTCAAATCTTGGGGGGGAGAAGGCTTTTGTTTGTGTTCTTTGTTTGGGAGTGTGTTCGTTCTCGGGACTGAGAGGGACCAGACATCAATCCAGGTTCTCCACATCTTTCTAAACAAGTCTCTCCTATTTCAAACTTGTAAGTAAATAGCCAGGCAAGGCGTGTTAGTTTTCCTTTGTTTTCTCAACTTGTAAATGTACCTTTTACTAGAGTGTTTATCTTTGTTTGCTGTACTTTGAACCTGAGACTAGAGGGGAGTCCTCTGAGCTCTTTAAGTTTGATTACCCTGTAAGGTTAATTTCCATACTGATTTTACAGAGATGATTTTTACTTTTTTTCTTTAATTAAAAGCCTTCTTTTTAAGAACCTGATTGATTTTTCCTTGTTTTTAAGATCCAAGGGGTTTGGATCTTGATTCACCAGGAGTTGGTGGGAGGAAGGAGGGGGGATGGTTAATTTCTCCTTGTTTTAAAATCCAAGGGGTTTGGATCTGTATTCACCAGGGAATTGGTGAAGGTTTTTCAAGGCTTCCCAGGAATGGAATCCATTGAAATGGTGGCAGCGGAACCAGAGCTAAGCTGGTAGTTAAGCTTAGAAGTTTTCATGCAGGCCCCTACATTTGTACCCTAAAGTTCAAAGTGGGGATCCAGCCTTGACACCACCCAACACATTAACCTCCTAAAACAATGGGCGGTCCGCAGTGCCTGCTGATATTTCTTCCCTCCACTTGAACATCATACTATCAGAGTCATGACGGACAATCTTTCCTGCATGTTTTACATCAATAGGCAAAGTGGAGCGAGGTACCACTCTATGCTCTGAAACCCTCAAATTGTGGAACTGTTGTATCTAACACATTAGCATTTCAGCCACATACCTCCCTGGATATTAGAACACCACTGCAAATGCATTGAGCAGGAGACTCTCCCATGATCACGAATGGGAACTGGATATGCGAGCCCTTCAGCCCATCTTCAACTGATGGGGATGACTCACCATATATCATTTTGCGTCACCGCAAAATGTCTGCTGCCCTCATTCTGCTCCAGAGTGGGACTGGGACGCAGATCTCTGGGAGACGCATTCCTCATCACATATGATGCACCACTTTTTCTATGCCTTTCCTCTGTTTCCCCTCCTATTCTGAGTACTTCACAAGACACAGGAGGACTGAGCTCATGTCATACTTATAGCTCCAACATGGCCACAATAGGTCTGGTATACTTACCTCCTTCACAGAATGGTATGCCAACCGATCTCTCTCCGTCCAACACTGTGGCTCCTCTCACAGGACACATCCTCCATCTCAATCCACAGATGTTCCACCTCAAAACCTGGCTCCTTGTGGTTCCGGGATTCGTAAATAACCTGTTCGGACGCAGTCAAACAGATACTTTTGAATAGCAGGCATGACACAACTAGACGCACTTATGTTCACAAATGGACTAGATTTCAATGCTTGTTTGCCTGACACCAAATCAATACAACATGTGCTCCGCTACCACTGATCCTGGACTACTTGTTACACCTTAAGCAATCAGGATTATCCACCAGCTCCATTTGGGTACATTTGGTGGCAATCACTACTTTTCATTGCCACATCGATGGCAGTTTTGTTTTCACACATCCATTCTTGTAATGTTTTCTAAAGGTTTTCCGAAATCTTTATCCCCACATATGCGACCTGACCCCAGGCCTGGGACCTTGGCCTCATCCTATGTTCTCTGACTTAGGCCTGGTCTACACTAGGCGTTTATGTCGAAGTTAGCGCCGTTACATCGAATTAACCCTGCACCCGTCCACACCGCGAAGGTATTTAGTTCGACATAGAGGTCTCTTTAATTCGACTTCTGTACTCCTCCCCGACGAGGGGAGTAGCGCTAAATTCGACATGGCCATGTCGAATTAGGCTAGGTGTGGATGGAAATCGACGCTAATAGCTCCAGGAGCTATCCCACAGTGCACCACTCTGTTGACGCTCTGGACAGCAGTAAGAGCTCGGATGTTCTGAACTGCCACACAGGAAAAGCCCCGGGAAAATTTGAATTTGAATTCCTTTTCCTGTCTGGCCAGTTTGAATCTCATTTCCTGTCTGGACATCGTGGCGAGCTCAGCAGCACTGGCAACGATGCAGAGCTCTCCAGCACTGATGGCAGTGCAATCTCAGAATAGAAAGAGGGCCCCAGCATGGACTGATCGGGAAGTCTTGGATCTCATCGCTGTGTGGGGCGATGAGTCCGTGCTTTCCGAGCTGCGATCCAAAAGACGGAATGCAAAGATCTATGAGAAGATCTCTAAAGACATGGCAGAGAGAGGATACAGCCGGGATGTAACGCAGTGCCGCGTGAAAATCAAGGAGCTGAGGCAAGGCTACCAGAAGACCAAAGAGGCAAACGGACGCTCCGGATCCCATCCCCAGACATCCCGTTTCTACGAGGCACTGCATTCCATCCTCGGTGCGGCCGCCACCACTACCCCACCACTGACTGTGGACTCTGAGGATGGGATAGTGTCCACGGCCGGATCCTCGGACATGTTAGCGGACGGGGAAGATGAGGAAGGAGATGAGGAGGACGAGGCAGTCGACAGCGCTCACAACGCTGATTTCCCCGACAGCCAGGATCTCTTCATCACCCTTACAGAGATCCCCTACCAACCCTCCCCAGCCGTTACCCCGGACACAGAATCTGGTGAAGGATCATCCAGTAAGTGTTGTAAACATCTAAACATTTATTTGTAACAGAACATGATTATTAACAATTTAAAAAATGGGTTTCTCATGATTAGTTTGATTAACTTAACGGTTCAGTCATGGGCAGTGCAACTATTTGAAAAAAATCTAGCAATGTCCGGTTTTGCATGATTGTCCTGCCCAAGCCGCTCTACTGTTTAGTCCCTGCTACTGCAGCTACAGTAAGATGCGGTCTATATGTCCGGGGATGGAGCAGAAATCCTCCTGGGACATCTCAAGGAAGCTCTCCTGCAGGTAATTTGAAATCCGCTGCATTAGGTTCTTGGGGAGAGCGGCCTTATTGGGTCCTCCGTAGTAGGACACGTTGCCGCGCCACGAGACTAGCAAGTACTCTGGAATCATTGCTTGGCACAGCATGGCGGCATACGGCCCTGGTCTTTGAAGGCTTTCCCGGAGCATTCTCTGTCTGTCGCTCTCAGAGATCCTCATGAGGGTGATGTCGCTCATGATGACCTGCTTTGAATGAGGTAGGGGAATGTTAGTGTTGGGACTGCTTTACCGTTCCTTTACAGAACTGTAACCGCTGGTTTGCAGCCACGCGGTGGAGGCGGGAGAGGGTCAGCCGAAAGGGATCGTTCCCGGGGACAGCCGCGAGGGTGTGGGACAGGAGCAGACTTCCTGCTTGCCGGATTGCTGGCAGCAGGGACCGACATTGATTTCAATGTGAAATGAGGCCATTGCTAATATTAAAGTTTTAAGCTGCCACGAATCTACGGCTTACCATGTCTGCGTGCAAGAGCAATTCCGTTGTCCTGACAGGGTTCTCAAAAGTGCTCTGCAAAACCCCAGACACTGAATGCGAAGGCCGAGAATTCGACCTTGTGCTGAGTGCGCATGTGATAGGTGCTGTGCATGGTCCTGTTCACAGAGAAAGACTATGTTCTTTGTTCACAACTACATTTATCTTTCTGAGGAATTCACTCCCTTTTTCCCATTCCCACAGCCCCATCTGCGACTGTCTCACAACCTAGCCTGTCATCACACTCCCAGAGGCTAGGGAGGATTAGGCATAAGAAGAAGAGGACACGGGAGGACATGTTCTCAGAGCTTATAGCCTGCTCCTGAGCCCAGGCAGCACAGCAGACCCAGTGGCGGGAGAACTTGTCCCAAATGCACCAAGCCAACATGGATCGGGAGGAGAGGTGGCGTCAGGAAGACCAGCAGGCGACTCAAACCCTGCTTGGACTACTGAGGGAGCAAACGGACACGCTCCGGCGCCTTGTGGATGTTCTGCAGGAACGGAGGCAGGAGGACAGAGCCCCGCTGCAGTCCATCTCTAACCGCCCTCCCCCGCCACCAAGTCCCATACTCCCTTCACCCAAAGTGCACAGAAGGAGAGGCGGCAGAGTCCCTGCTAACTCTCACTCCACCCCTGCAGAGAGCTCGAGCAGCAGAAGGCTCTCATTCCCCAAAGTTTGACAAGTTCTTTCCTTCCCGCCTGACACAAGCCCCCGTCCAAGTTTCACTTCCCAGTCCCATGTGTAGTTGATAATAAAAAATATGTTTCTGTTAACTACTGTTTCCATCATGTTCTTTTGGAGGAGGGGGGGGAAAGGGGGTTGGTAATTGGACAGGACAGTCACCTTTGGCAGGGTACATAGTAGGGGGCAGGCACAGCAGCAGGGCACATACATAGTGCAGTGATGCAGTGACTACTTACCCTGGTTAGTCTGGGAGGTTCTTTTCATGTTATGTGGTGGGGGGTGGGTTGCTCTGTGACTTTGTGTCAGGGGAGGGCAGTTAGAGATCTTAAGCGGCGGTCCTTAGGCAGGATCACAGAGCCACACAGCAGGGGATCTGTAACCGTCCCACCCCTGCCACAAACTCACATAGACCCCCCATACACACAGTCCGTATCAGGAGGGGTGACAGGCTCCGTTGAAAGAACCATCCCACCGCAGCGGAGCCTGTCAGTCCTTGAGTTTAGAAGCTGCATTCGCGCGACTACACTACACCCGCTCCGCACCACAGTCTGCGTCCCAGTTTTAAAAAATTCCCGCGAAAACAGTATTAAAGAAAACGGTGTGCTTTAACAAAGTAGAACTATTTTTATTTTGAAACGTGTGTTGGAAGTGGGGTGAAGGCTTCTCTGTACACAAAATTAGAAAGTCACAGGTTACCCTGCTCACTCAGGAACTTTGCTTTCAAAGCCTCCCGGATGCACAGCGCTTCCCGCTGGTCTCTTCTAATCGCCCGGCTGTCTGGCTGTGAGTAATCAGCAGCCAGGCTAATTTCCTCAACCTCCCACCCCGCCATAAAGGTCTCCCCCTTGCTCTCACAGAGATTGTGGAGCACACAGCAAGCTGCTATAACAATGGGGATATTGGTTTCGCTGAGATCACAGCGAGTCAGCAAGCTTCTCCATCTCCCCTTGAGACGTCCAAAAGCACACTCCACCACCATTCTGCACTTGCTCAGCCGGTAGTTGAAGAGTTCTTTTTCAGTGTCCAGGGCACCTGTATAGGGCTTCATGAGCCAGGGCATTAGCGGGTAGGCTGGGTCCCCGAGGATGACTATAGGCATCTCCACATCCCCAACAGTTATTTTGTGGTCCGGGAAGTAAATACCTTGCTGCAGCCGTCTAAACAGACCAGAGTTCCTGAAAACACGAGCGTCATGAACCTTGCCCGGCCATCCGACATTGATGTTGGTAAAACGTCCCCTGTGGTCCACCAGTGCTTGCAGCACCATGGAAAAGTAGCCCTTTCTGTTAATGTACTGGCTGGCCTGGTGGTCCGGTGCCAGGATAGGGATGTGAGTTCCATCTATGGCCCCACCGCAGTTTGGGAATCCCATCGCTGCGAAGCCATCTATGATCGCCTCCAAGTTTCCCAGGGTCACTACCTTTGGCAGCAGTACATCAACGATTGCCTTGGCTACTTGCATCACAACAACCCCCACGGTAGATTTGCCCACCCCAAACTGGCTCGCGACTGACCGGTAGCTGTCAGGCGTTGCAAGCTTCCAGAGGGCTATGGCCACTCGCTTATGGACAGTCAGGGCTGGTCGCATCCGGGTGTCATTGCGCTTCAGGGCAGGGGACAGCAACTCACAAAGTTCAAGGAAAGTTCCCTTCCGCATGCGGAAGTTTCGCAGCCACTGTGATTCATCCCAGACCTGCAGCACTATGCGGTCCCACCACTCAGTGCTTGTTTCCCGTGCCCAGAATCGCCGTTTCACAGCATCAACATGACCCATTGCCACCGTGATGTCCTCGGCGCTGGGTCCCCTGCTTTCTGAGAGGTCTGTGCTACTCTCAGACTTCAGGTCATCACCGCGTTGACGTAGCCTCCTCGCCTGACTTTTCTGCATCTGCCTCAGGGCAACCTGTATGATAAGCTGCGAGGCGTTGAGAGCGGCCACAACTGCAGCGATGGTTGCAGTGGGCTCCATGCTCACAGTGCTGTGGCGTCCGCGCTGTCAATGACTTGAAAAGTGCGCGAAATGATTTCCCGCCGGCGCTTTCAGGGAGGGAGGGAGGGCGGGAGTGATGGACGGATGACGACAGTTACCCAAAAGCACCCTGGCCCCTTTTTTTTTTACCCAGAAGGCATTTGCGGCTCCACCCAGAATTCCAATGGGCGGCGGGGACTCCGGGAACTGTGGGATAGCTGCCCTCAGTGCACCGCTTCCAATGTCGACGCTTTCCCCGTTAGTGTGGACTCACAAAGTCGAATTACTGTCCTTAGTGTGGACACACACGTTCGACTTTGCAATATCGATTCCAAATATTCGATTTAAGTAAAATCGAACTACTCTCGTAGTGTAGACAAGGCCTCAGACTCCCTTTTGAACCAATGGGGCGACAGTGCTTCACTTGAATCACGTTTGGTTTTTCACTTGAGGTTTTTTTTGTTGTTCTGTTGCATGAATGAGCCAACGATCCATTGTAATAAGAGCAAAAGCAAAGCTGATATTGTGGTCTATGCTTACAATTAAATGTGCACACCGTGTCGTAGCAAATGGATTAACGTGCAGATAGCAATGACTTTGTATAATGCTATGCAAGCTTAACAGAAATCTGTCAAAATGCACAGCACCATCTGAGGACCTGATAGGTCTGTAGGAATCAGCTTTGTTAGCTATTCATTACTGTGGGTAAAATGTATGCAGTAAGTTTGAGGGGTTTTTTCCCCCAAAGCTTCGCATACCGCCACAGAATACATTCTATCTCTCCTCCCCCCTCATCCCCCTGGGGGCCGATCCCCCAGTTTGAGAACCTCTGTGTTAGGATGTAGTGAGATGGTAAAGGCATTCTCAATATCAACTTCAATCTTCCTAATATGTTAGCCCAGGCTTGCTGATAGCCAAACTCTGTGGTAGGTCCCATAAAGAAACAGCTTCCATTGAAGTATAATCTGATGAATGTGTTTTTAATTTTTCTACTTCAATCTCTGCATTTTTGTAAAATAAGCTCTGTTTCCATTTAAGTTTGCAGTCTTTTTCAATATGGTACACTAGTGGGCTAAGATGGTCAACTATGGAATAGGGACCTGTCCATTTAAAATCCAGGGTGTGATCCTTTTTCCCTACCTTTAAATACATAACCTGGTCACCAGCTTCCCATAGATCAGAATCGGTGGCTTTTTGCTTGTACAATTTTGTATTCATTTGTCCAATGGCTTGATTCACCCTGTATTGTAAGGTAATTTTGTCTTCTTGCAATTGTTTAAACGACTGAAAGTAGTCATGCCTGGTTACTGTAGGGTGTTCTTCAGTGAGGCATTCAGGATTAATCATTAACCGTATTGGCTGCCCAAACAGGATTTGGTATGGCTGAATTTTTGTCCTCAGCCTATCACTGCTGTGGATGGCAGCTAGGATTAAGGTCCGCTTTTCAGGCCAGTTCTTACGGGTGCGATCCACCACCTTTCGCAGTGCCTCTTTAATGGTGCGATACATTCTTTCCACCTGTCCTGAGGATTGGAGTCCGTATGGGATATGAAACTTTTAATTCCCAGAGCATGCATCATGATGGTAAATATTTCCCCCACAAATGCACCCCCATTGTCTGCATCTATAATCTCAGGGGTCCCATACCTACATACCACATCTGTATCCTTTCCATCAGCTTCTTTCCATGCATTTCTTTGCCAGTCATACATCCAGTACTGTATCCCCTTCAAACAAAAATCACTATTGGCATAGATATTCACAGGGGAGCCTTCATACTGTTTTAAAACTTGGTTATCAGCATGTTGTGCAGACACGTGGTCCTAATGTCCCTGAATAACCTCCTTCTCTAGGTTAATAGCAGCATATTTAACCCATCTTTCCCCTTTAATCACCACGGAACTTCCATCAGTAAACCAAACATACTCTTCCTGGCCTACAGTATCCAATTCCTCAAGAGGGGGTGCTTGCACTAAAGCAATCGTCTGTTCCAGAGTGATCTCTAGGCACTCATGTTTATTTCCTTTTTCAATTAAAGCATGCATCAGCATGTCTGGTTTAGACACTGTTTCAGTAGTAACTCCTCTGTTAACTGAGGAGCATCCACTGGGCCATGGAGGTATTAGAAACCTTACCTCCCATCAGTTTGCCTGACAAAATATATTTAAGGGGAGTGCGGGTACTTTGAATAGTAATGGGAGCTGTGCCTGTGAGTAATTCAAAGGACTGTACTGCCCAAACAGCTGCTAGGCATTCATGTTCACAAGGATCAAAATTTAATTCTGCGCCTTGTAAATCTTTGATTCATAGGCTACTGGCACCAGCTTCCTTCTTTATTATTTTGCAGTAAAATAGCTGCTAGTGCTACTTCATTAGCAGCCAGACGGATAACAAATGGCCTTGACCTGTTGGAAAAGCATAAAGCTGGTGCTGCGGCTGCTTTTTGTTTTAAAGTACTTAGGGCGGAATCCTGTTCCAGCCCTCATTCCCACTGAGTCTTTTTCTTTAACAGTTTCCATAAAGGAAGTGTAATCTCTGCATACTTGTAAATATGTGGCTGCAGGAAATTGAATCCACCCAATCAGACTCATAAGGAGAGTACATCTGTGGGGGCTGGCATTTCTACCCCCTTGGGGGTGAGTGTGTGGCAGATTATTGCTTAAAACACTTGTGTAAAAAAAAAAATAAAAAAATTCCTTGTTGATTTGCAGGCAAAACAGATTACCCCCATACTTTCCTGTGTTTTTGTTCTATGGGTAGGCCATGTTTCAATGGATTCCACCTTTTAAGGGTTTAGGGTGAATTATCCCACTGTGCAGTTATTAAATTTATGAGGTGATGTACCTCAGTTTTCCTTTTTATACAATAGACCAGGTTTGTAATAGTTTTTCTGCTGTGCTAAGCTTTAAGTTTACAGGTAATAGCTGAGAATCATTGTAGTAATTTTTTTTTTTGTGCTCAGAGTTTTCATGTGCTTTTATTAAAGTGACAGTCTGATTACCTTAAGGCTCAGTGTTTCTAACCTTGATTCTTTGTGCACCTTAACCTACTGTTGCTCCAGAGGGCACTGCCATTTTCCTTTTTTTTATTTTTTTATATATATATTTTTTATTATTTTTACTACAGCTCTTGGCTGCCCCTTATTACATCCATGACTTTTGTCTTTATTGAAAAACGTATTAAACTTTATAAAGCATTATGGTACCTTAAGGGTTAAATGGTAAACACCAAAGCCAAACAACACTAATTACCTGTGTCTGGCAAAAAGTATCTGTCAGTTTTGCAACTTTGAATGAAAAATTCAAATAGATTTTTAGTGGCACTATTTAAAAACAAACAAACAAAAAACCAATTAATCTTAAACCTACAAAGCAGGGTTTTACAAAACAGGAGTGTTGGTTTAGATTCTTAAAATTTTACATTTTTTTTAACACCCCTTGCACTGCTTTAATTATTTTATACATTATTTATTTACTGTACATAAATTACATTCCCTTTTATATATTTGGGGGCAGTTAAATTCCAATAATACCCCCCCCCCATTATGTTCTTTAGTAAATTTGATTAAATTGTTCATAGTCAAATGATTTAAATCAGATGATTTCTCTGCCTCTAACATTTTTACAACATTCAACTGCTTAATTCCTTCCAGCCTCTGCAGAGTTAACTTCTCATTCTCTTGCTTAAATCACTTGCTTATCTCCCAAAATGACACCTCCATCAGCCCAGGTATCACCATATCAAGTACTGTCCCGGGGATTCGAATTTCCCATGCCTGTTGCCCCTCAGACTTCCAGCAAGCTTTCCAATCTCTTTATCTGTTACCTGCCTGCTTGTCTGGGCCCGATCCTGCTTTCCTTGCTGAACTGTCCCTTTTCATGGACACACACCCACAGAGAGAGAGAGAGAGAGAGTTCTGCAGCTGGATCTTACAGTTGCCAGTCCTTAGTTTTGCTCGGTCAGTTTCAGTGACCAGCTGAAACTGCACACGAGGGAGGGGAGCTGGGCCTCTGTCAAACGCATTTGAAGCTCCGATGTTAATGCAGAATGAACCCAAAATCCCATGGCAATACACCCTTCTTTTATAGTAATAAGTTCCCATAAAAGTCAATGGCACACCAGAGCTCTTAGTCAAGGTTGCTCCCAATCAGTAGTATCAACAGGTGTTTCTTATCTTGTTCCTCTGGTTCCACTCTTTATCTTGTCCTTGGGGCTTATGCCTTTGCTTTAGGGTCCTCAGTCTGCCATTTGGGCGATTCCTCTCAATTTCTCCACTCCCCTCCCGACCATCCGGCCCATCAGTACTGGTCTCTGTTAGCATGCCATACATTCTTCACTCACACACAAAACAGTAAATAATTTCAAAAGCAAGAATTGCAGCCATAACACTTCTATCCTTCTAAAAACAATCAATAACACTTAAAGCAAAGAATAAAACCGAAACAATTTCTTCTTATTAATTCAAGGCTAACAAAATAAGCAAAATGGTGTACAATTTACTCAAGACAATTTCTCCCCATTAGGCTTTGGGCCTACACCTGTGCATCACAGAACTGTGCAAAACACTGCTAGCAGAAAATAAATGATCAGTTAAGAATTTTTCCATTCTCTACCACATACATTGTCACTGCTAGCTCAACGTGAGACTAACAATGGGATTTCTCAAAATGATCTCTAATAATAATAAACAATGATAATACTTTGCCCTTACTAGCTCCTAATGAAGTCGGGGAAGCCTTGCATTGACATCAGTGGGAGTTGATCGGACACTATATAGAAAAACAGAAGGAAGGATGGGGCCTGAAAGCCTTTCATAATGGAGAGGATGAAGGGAAGATGCAAGTTAAGTGGTTGAAGGGGAAGGGAACAGAGATGGAGGGCTTCTTCAAAATGATGGTCCTTCTATTATACAGATAAACAAGCAATTCTCAGGAAATCAAAGTCCATTTTACGGTTAATGAAATAGGTTGCAAATTCTTTTGCAGAAATTATTACACTGGATACACAAATAAACCTGGTCCTGAATGAGTTCAGAATTATGAAATATTCTGTAGCGTTAAGAGATTGTCTTTGTATCTAATAATTATCCCCTCTTAAGCAATGTTTTCAGTGAGAATCTTTTAAAAGGTACAGGCCAACAATTCAAACAGAATTCTAAACTATATTGCAAGTAATATAATTCTGAACGCTTAGAGGTTCCATTCAGCAGTTTACAATATCACTGCCTTTACACCAGGCTAACTGATAGTCAATAAAAAGTCAGTATTTTTTATTGACTGCTGACATTATTTGAGATGAAATGCAGGAAGTAAGTCTGGATTTTGGGAAATTTCTTTAAAGAAAACACAAATATCAAACCTGCTGTGAATTGTTGGAGTTGGCAAACTATTCTACAGGAAAATGGTATTTATACAAACAACAAATATGTTTGTGAAAGAAAAATATCCTTATTACTATTTTACTCTAGTATGCTAAAATCATTCTCTTTTTTTAATCTGAACTTTCCTGATTAATTTGTGTGGAAAGCTTACTAATGACTTCATGAGATTTATAAATGTGGGACTTCAAATTTCTGATAAAACTACTCAGTAAGTGTGGGTGGGCCGCCAGAGGTTCCTCTGCAGCCAAACAAAACAAAAAACCTTTCCTACACTGAGAGGCCTTGTCGGTAGCTTTAAGTATTGCCAAAACAAAGGATATGGGACTCATAAGAACGGCCATACTGGCTCAGACTAAGGGTCCATCTAGCCCGGTACCCTGTCTTCTGACAGTGGCCAATGCTGGATGCTTCAGAGGGAATGAATAGAAAAGATAATCATCGAGGCTAGGAACACTCAGAGCACAGGGTTGCATCCCTGACCATCTTGGCTAATAGCCATTGCTGGATCTGTCCTCCATGAACTTATCTAGTTTAGTTATAGTTTTGGCCTTCACAACATCCTCTGGTAATGAGTTCCACAAGTTGACTGTGCAGTGTGTGAAGAAATACTTCCTTTTGTTTGTTTTAAACCTGCTGCCTATTAATTTCACTGGGTGACCCCTGGTTCTTATGTTATGTGAAGGAGTAAATAACACATCCTTATGCACTTTCTCCACATCAGTCACAATTTTATAGACCTCTATCATACCCCCTCTTAGTTGTCTCTTTTCCAAGCTGAAAAGTCCCAGTCTTTTTAATCTCTCCTTGTATGGAAGCTATTCTGTACCTTTAATGATTTTTGTTGTCCCTCTTTGTACCTTTTCCAACTCTAGACTCAAATGATCTGCTACTGCCTCTAAGATGGCCACTTGGATACAAGCCATATACAATGTAGGATCTGATTCCCAGGTCTCCCTAGGTAAATTCTTCAAGATAGATTCTTTGTGGCAGCCCTCTTTGACCTCAATCAAACTGCCGTGGAAAGATTATAATTCACTTAAGTGGGAATTGGATCATACATTGAGTCCTTCCATTAGGAACTTGGGATGGGGTGCATAATAGGGTTACCATATTTCAGCAAGCAAAAAAGAGGACGGGAGGAGCCCTGCCCTAGCCCCACCCCCGTCCTGCCCTAGCCCCGCCCCTGCCCCACCCACTTCCCGCCCCCCTCAGAACACCCAACCTTCCCCCCATCCTAACTGGCCCTCTAGGATCCTACCCCCTACCTGTACCCTGACTGCTCCAACCCTTATCTACACCCCCACCCCCACACAGACCCCTGTGACTCCCACGCCCCATCCAACCACTCCCCACCCCCTCACAGCCCCCCCCAGAACTCCCGATCCATCTAAACCCCTCTGCTCCCTGTCCCATTGACTGCTCCAATCCCTCTCCCCACTCCTGCCCCCTGACAGCCCCCCCCAGAACTCCCAACCCCCCCCTCGCTCCTTGTCCCCTGACTGCCCCCTCCTGGACCCTGCTCCTAACTGCCCTCCAGAACCCCACCCCCTACCTAAGCCTCCCTGTTCCTTATCCCCTAACTGCCCCTTCCTAAGACCCCCCTCCCTAACTGCCCCCCAGGACCCTACCCCCTACCTGTACCCTGACTGCCCAAAACCTTATCCACACCCTCCCCCAGAAAGCCTCCCCAAACTCCCGACCCCCCCCGTCTCTTGACTGCCCCATCCAAAACCTCCCTGCCCCTTCTCCGACCCCCTGGCCCCCTTGTTGTTGGCCTTCGCCTAATGTCTCTGTGAACTTGCTCAGGAAGGACCTGAGCCGTTCATCCCAGCACGCTGGTTGGCAGGGGAGGAGGAGCTCCAGACTGCCGGAGGCGATCTGCGAATGCAGGGAGGGAGGGAGGGAGGGAGTGATCTCTGCTGCAGGGGGGAGGAGGGGCTCTCTCTGGCTGTCGGAGCCCCATGTAAGTGGCACCATCCGGCCGGCTGCCCTGTTAGCCGTGCGCGCTCTGCATGGGGGGTGGAGGGGGAGTCCGGACATTTACAAATTCCCCCCAGACGCTATTTTTAGCTCAAAAATCCAGACATGTCCGGGGGAATCCGGACGAATGGTAACCCTAGTGCATAAGGATAATGAGTAGGGCCCCAAGAAAATGGCAGCTATTTTTTAGAAAATTCACAGCAGTGTCACAGATAAAGTAACAACTTTCACAGGATATGCATGGAATGCAGTCAGCAAAAGCTCCCTGCTGCATTCCTCTGCATAAAACCCACCACTGAGTGCCCCCTCAACTGTTGCCATTTATTCCAGCAGCTGCAGACTTTTTCCTGCCTCTCTTCCTTTCTCCCACACAGTGCCTGTCTGCCAAGCTGACTTACCTGCTGCGGACTCAGCAGATGATTTTAGAGTGGCAACACCACAGCCACTTGGGATGTGAGCAGTCATGGCCCCACCGGGGAGGTGGAATGGCACAGCTGCTGAGTCCTTTACAAACTGCTGCAAGTGTTCCAGCAGCAAGGAGGAGGAAGCAGGCAGCCATGTGCATCTGATCTTGTGCTCAGTGAGCCTCTTAACGTGTGGCAGTATCATGTCGAAGCAGCAGTTTGTGGGGACTTAGCAGCCGGTTTTAATGTTAGGCAGCACCAGCACTGCTTGGAATTGCAGCTCTGACGTGATGTTACTGCGCACTAAAAACTGCACCGAGCAGGGGCTCAGCACACGCGGATGCCAGCTTCCATCTCCCTTTTGTTGGAAAATTCACAATATTGGGCTGATTTCTGTGAAATTGTGCTTTTTCTTGGGGCCTCAATCACGAGGGCCCTTTGAGAGAGACAAAGTGTTACAGCACATCTTTAAAAACAGTGCAACTCAATATTTCATTTAAACAGTATCTATTTCCATTGCTTAAAAAAGCAAATAAAACTATAGAATTCAATAATAATGGTCCAAAAAACTAGTAGAGTGTATTACTACAATGTTTGGGACCAGGATGTTAAGGGGATGTGGGGGGAAGCTAATATACAACTTTTACACTTCAGTGAGACTAGACAGCAGAGGTTGGGACCACAGAGAAGTCTTTTAATTGTGGTACTGCTGTCACGGCTTGCATTCCCTGCATGTGCTCATTTGTAGTACCATGTAAGATGCCCAGTTCAGGGGCTGTTGAGCTTCTGAGCTGATTGCATTAATCTCTGCATTTCGCAGCATTATTCAGATCCCTCCCTCACTTCTGCTTGCTGTCCACACTTTTGTGTTTCAAGCAACTTGGCATTTTGGGGAATGCACTACTTGGTGTTATGGGTAGTATTATGGTGGTAATTATGTACTACTTGGGATTATGGTAGTTTATTCAACATATCAGGTAAAGAGGAAGGTTGTAAGGGGGTGATGATTCAGTTTTTTGTCGCACAGATTAATGAGTGTACAGTAATTTAAGCAGGGTGGTATAGCTAAGGCACCAGTCTGGGAATCAGGCAGTCTGGGCTCAGTTTCAGGCTCTGCCATACGTTTCCGTCAAGCAAGTCATATACCTCCTTTTGTCATATATAAAGGGTGGGAAATAATATTTGCTTACATGTCTGACATGAGTGGTTTAAGTTCTTTGTTATCCTCTGAGGAAAGACAAGCTAAATAAGCGCAAAGCAGAAATATTTTATTTTTATTCTCTAGGAGCCTTACCATGCCAATGGATACAGTACTGAAACCATTGCAAGTTTTGGAACTTTGAAAACAGCAGTTGAGGTAGGAAATGCATGTTGTTTTTTATTAATCAGTGTTTGGGTCATTTACAAAAGGGAGGCGGGAGATAAAGGCCAAGGTAAAAAGGTCCTGAGAGATGCCCCAGGAAATATTAATGTGATGATATTATAAATTGGAAACTATAATTTCTGTTGGAATTGTTCTTTTATAGAGTGGAATTTGCTCCTTAATCATCATTGGTTACTCTCACCTAAGTTAAACTTTGATTATATTTTTAGAGAAGGATAGCCACATATTGTTCTTTAGTAGCTGGCTTGCACAAAAAAATGGCTTTCCTGCCTGTGGAAAAAATACTTACAAAATTCCAAATGCAGGGTTATTCCAGAAAGCTGCACCCTTATGAAAACAGGGTCTGGAGGCTCCCTTCATAGTGGAACCATTGCTACTGAGCCATGTCAGTGGGGTGGGGAAGAGCTTAGGGGGCATGCAAGACTACTCACCTCCACAGGATGTGTCTGTGTCCGGGCTGGCCCCAGGAGGTGGTGCCAGAGGATACACTGCTATGTGGATGCTACTGCAGCACTCTGTGTCTGGAAGGAAAAACTCCTCCCTCTCCTGCTGTGGAGCAGGACAGTGCTCAGGTTGTGTTCTGCTGCCCAGTATTTGGGCCTTCATGAGGTTTCCAGCATTTCTAATTTGGATATACCTCCTCTCCCCCCTTCAGGTTTTGATAAGTCTTGATCTGGTTTTCTGCAAGTACTACCCTTGAATCTCTCATCACAGTACTTTGCATGTGAGTTTTTATAGTTAGGAGCATTTCATAAGTGCCATATATGAATCACCATGTGTGACGGGTTGGATCACAGAAACCCCCTTGGGAGCTGCCACCTGATGTGCAAAAGACTACCTCTGCTCCTGTTTTCCCTGCCAGCTCAGGACTCCAGCACCCTGTCTTGCTGAGCCAGACACTCCCGTCTACTGCAGCACAGACCCAGGGTCTGAATCACTTGTCCCAAAGCTGCAAGTTTACCTGAAAACTGCTCACAGAAGTGTGCTTGTCTCTAGCACTCAGGTGCCCAACTCCCAATAGGGTCTAAACCCAAATAAATCCGTTTTACCCTGTATAAAACTTATGCAGGGCAAACCCAGAAATTGTTCGCCCTCTATAACACTGATTAATACATACTCTGAGTAAATTACTAAATAAAAAGTGATTTTATTAAATACAGAAAATAGGATTTAAGTGGTTCCAAGTAGTAACAGACAGAACAAAGTAAGTCACCAAGCAAAATAAAATAAAATGCGCAAATCTGTCTAATCAAACTAAATACAGATAAGTTCCTCACCAGTTCCAGAATGCTCCCTTTTACAGGCTAATCTCCTTTTAGCCTGGGTCCAGCAATCACTCACACCCCCTGTAGTTACTGTCATTTGTTCCAGTTCCCTTCAAGTATCCTGGGGGGGTGGAGAGGCTCCTTCCTTAGCCAGCTCAAGACAAAATGGAGGGGTCTCCCACGGGTTTAAATAGACTCTCTCTTTTGGGTGGAGACCTCCCTCCTATGCAAAGTCCAGCTCCAAGCTGGAGTTCTGGAGTCACCTGGACAAGTCACATGTCCCTGCATGACTCAGTCTTTACAGGCCAAAGCCATTGTCCACATGGTATCTTGCATGTCTCCAGGAAGACTTCTGATGTGGATTGGAACATTCCAAGATGCATTGTTCTCCAAGTGTTTCCTGATCAGGTACTTAACCTGGCGAATTCCTCCCTAAAGAAGCTGACCAAATGCCTCACAAAGCTTAGTTAGAAACCAAGCAAGCATACAGCCCATATTCTTAAGTAGAAAATGATATATATGTACAAATAGGATGAATAGATACAGTAGACCATAACCTTTACGGAGGTATGTTGCATGGTACAGGCAGCACAAAACATATTCCAGTTATATCATACATACATTTATAAACACCCCCCCATGAAGCCTTATGGGGTATGCTGTCACACCATGGTCCGTACAAATATCAATTACCCCAAATAATATCCTTCTGCGTGTTTGTTACAGTGGTAAACTGAGGCACGAAGAGATTGTGATTTGCCCAAGGACATTCAACAAATTAGTGACAGAGGCAAGAGTAAATCCTAGGAGTCCTGAATTCCACCCCTATGTGCACACATTGGACCACGCTTCTTCCCAGCAAGTGATTGTTGCATAAATGCTTTTAAAATCTCTTGGCTTAGATCCTAGGCATCTAAACTATTTTCTTTTCAGATTTTATGCATTTTCTGAATGTTACCTTTATAATTATTCCCAAGGAAATTCCTCTTGTGTCTGTTACATAGTGGTACTAGTTCTGTTTTGACATCTTGCTTTTAAAAAATGTTTTAAGTATTACAGTTTAGTTCTAGTGATGGAAAAATAGCTCAACAAATAGCAATGGTGAGGGCTACGTTCTCCTTATGTGCAGATCAGGTACAGCCTGGACTGGGACTATATCCATTTCACTACCCCCACGAAAGTGCCAGTACCCTAGAAGTGAGGTTTTTACTCACGAAAGCTTATGCCCAAATAAATCTGTTAGTCTTTAAGGTGCCACCAGACTCCTTGTTGTTTTTGTAGATACAGACTAACATGGCTACCCCCTGATACTAAAGTGGTTCAGTCTTTGTTTATTCAAGCCATGGCATTTCAGTTGAAACTGTAAACCAGACAGACATGCCAAACCCATGAAAAAAAATGCAGAAATTGGGCTTGCTTTGGCTTAATTGGCTTGTGAGTTGCTTGTTGGCTAGTTTTGCCTTGTACCTTATTGCTTGTTTCAGAGTAGCAGCGTGTTAGTCTGTATCCGCAAAAAGAAGAACAGGAGTACTTGTGGCACCTTAGAGACTAACAAATTTATTAGAGCATAAGCTTT
>NC_048299.1:38680189-38740219 GCF_013100865.1 Trachemys scripta elegans | reverse complement strand
GGTGCCACGGGACCCTCTGTTGCTTTTTACAGATTCAGACTAACATGGCTACCCCTCTGTTGATTGTGCAATGTGTGGCTTCAGGCCTTATTTACTGCACGCTATTCAGACACTACTCGGAAGATAGAATTATTAATTTCCTCATAGGCTTTTCTATGGTGCCCATTGCTGTAGTATCTGAGTGCTTCACAAACATTAATAAAATAATTTTCATAACGTCCCCATGAGATAATGGAGGGTTGTTGTTCCTATTTTACAGATGAGAAATTGAGGCACAGAGAGATTAAGGTCCAAAGTATCCACTAATTTTGGGTACCCAATTTCAGACAACTTGAACCTGTCCCTACTGGCTCCCAGTGCCCCTCTGCAGGCTCTTCATCCAATCTTAATATGTTGTGTTCCCTACCAGCACCCAAGCACCTTGTCCCTATCTCTTCTTCTGGTCAGTCCCAGTTCTCTCCCAGTTCCTCATCAGATCTCAATATCCCTCTGACACACTGGCTCCTAGCCACCCTCCCTCCTTCCTGTTTATCTCCTCATCTCCCAGTTGCATTCCTCCCTGCCAGTCTTTATTCCCAGTCTCCACCAGCAGTCTTTGTCTCAGGGCTTGTCTACACTACGGCTTAAGTCAATGTAAGTTATGTTGCTCAAGGTTGTGAAAAAGCCCTCCTCCTGAGTGACATAAGTTACATCAACTTAGAGCAGTGTCCACACCCTGCACTATGTCAGCGGGAGATGCTCTCCAGCTGACATAGCTTCCACCTCTCATCGAGATGGAGTAATATGGCTGATAGGAGAGTGCTCTTCCATTGGTATAGTGCGTCTTCACCAGACATGCTATAGTGGCACAGCTACGCCAATATAGCGTGATAGTGTAGACTAGCCCTCAATCTACTTCTCCTGCTCTACACACACATACCCCTAGGTCAGGCTCTTGCCCCCTCTGCATTTGTATCAGGAAACTTTCTCCTCCATGCTGCCTGGGCCCAGAGGGGTCAGTCCTTGAGAGCACAGGAGAGACAGGCTCCCTGCTCTAATTTCTGGTGCCCATCTTGGTCTGATTCTGCATCAGCCCAGAACTGCAATTGCAGGGAAAGTCTTGCTTGGCCCTGGGCTGGAGTACGCCTAGTAGGCAGAATTCTTTAGGGAATTTAGCTGCGAATCTCTAGCAAATCTCTACTGAGCATGTGCAAACTGCAAGTTTTCAAGATATTACAAATTGGCCAAATTTGGGTGAATTTTTCACAGGATCAGCGCAAGGCACATCCTTGACACAAAGGTCATTCTCTTACCAAATTTAAAGTCCCTTCTCCAAAGGATTGGTGTACTAGCGCATTTCAAAGAAAAGGTTACCTGATTTTTTTTCTAACATGGGCAAAACAATGTATATTTCACCTTGTTCTCAGAAACAGCTGAACCATTTGGCTGAAATTTTCCAAAAATATTCAGCCCGAGGCAGACACCTGGCAAGAATATTTTTTGTCCAAATGGTTAAAAGTTTGGCCAAGTTATAAACCACTGAAAACAGAGTCTTATAATGGGAACTATTGAGCAACCTTAATAATAAGTGGTGCTCTGAGCACTGCCTATAATTTTAGCTCTACACAGTGAAACATTCATGTCTATGTAGATATAAAATCTTATGTTCTTTGTATCCAGCAGCTACAGAAGAGTGATTAGACATACTGAAGTCTAACATAGAATGGATCTAAGGGCTTGTCTACACTTAAAACGCTGCAGCGGTATAGCTGCACTGCTGTAGCACTTCAGTGAAGACGCTACCTACGTCGACAGGAGGGCTTCTCCCATTGGCAAAGGTAATACATCTCCCTGAGAGGTGGTAGCTAGGTCATTGGGGGAATTCTCTTGTTGACGTAGCACTGTCTACCCTGGGGGTTAGGTTGGTTTAACTGCATCATTCAGGGGTGTGGATTTTTCATACACCTGAGCAATGTAGTTATACTGACTTAATTTCCTAGTGTAGACAAGGCCTAAAATGGGTGTACCATTCAACCAGTAGTTGGGAACAATGCACATACAAATTGTGAATCTGACCCTCGGAGGTACTGAGTGTCTCCTGGGAAGTTCTGGTCACCCTCAATTCCCAGTGACTCTGGAGGAGCGACAAATCCAATGCCTTTGTATAATAGGCAAAACATAAAAAAAAATTAATTATTAGTGCTGTGCAAATGGTCTTCTGGCAATTCTGGAAAATTAAAAAATATGTTGGGGGTGAAGAGAAAGTTAAATGTTTCCAAATTCTTAGAGATTCAAAAAGTAAAAAAAACCAGCCAACCAAACAAAAACAACTTATTTCAGGTCAAATGAAACATCCTTTTCAACCTGAAACACAGTGTCCTGCTTTGATTTTGAGCCTTTTTAACATTTTTAAAATAAAAAAAGGACATGTCCAAACAAAAAATTATCTTGAATAAAAAGAATTGAAATGTTTACTTTTGAAAATGTCAAAATGAAATGATTTGAGGGTTTTATAATTTGTTTAGGTTTTATTTCAACTGAAACAATTCAGAAAAATCTACATGAATTCACAAAATGTTCTGGTGTTTGCAAATCTGCGTTTTTCTCCAAAAAATTATCTCAGGGGAAAAAAAATTCACTTACTATAATAATGATTTCCAGTGTTAGATATGCTGCAGACTGCCATTTTGTGGATCTTTCATGTATTTAAAAGGATATAGATTAGAGAGAAGCAGAGCAGAGATAGAGATAGAGTTGATTGAAACTCAGAGTTTCTGTTCTGCAGGAAATTCCGACCTTTTGAATTTTTGTTGTTGTTCCAAATTGGAATGAAAATTTGAAAATTCCAAAATTCCTGTTTTGGACAAAAATTTGTCAGTCAATGCATTTCTGCATTTAATCAAATCCATATTTTTCAAGTGAAAAATGTCGGAAAATTTCCAGCCAGCTCTGAGTAGAGAGTGTTCAAGAGTTCTCTGAGTAAGACACTTAATCTGGCATTGTCCGTTAAGTTGATGTAACTGCAATTGTAAATACAGTCTACTGAAACCTGAGACAGCATTTTCCTCAAAAATACTACACATTGTCTATGCTTCAAATATTGAAATATCTTAGCATTGCATGTATTTAATTTAAATTCCTATAATAAGGGCAAGCGCTTTCCCTTTTTAATTTTTTTCTTGTTATTGTTTAATATAATAATCCCTTCAAGATGAAAGTGAGGTCTGTTTCCTTACCCAACTAAATATCATCTGTCACATGTGCACAATGGATTGTTAAACAGTTGCTCGTCATGAGCGTGAAGTTGCTGGCATAGATTTTTATTTTATGTATAAAAAGGACATTGAAATGTTCTTGCTCCTCATGTATAGCCAATAGGATATGACTTTTTGACTCATACATTTCTCAGGCATTTTCTTGTCACACAGGAACATACAAATTGCTATACAGGAGCAGATCTGTTGTCTAGTTAATCTGGTATCCTATCTGTGATGTTAGCCAGTACCAGATTCTTCAGAGGAATGTGGGAAAAAACCTGTAACTGACAATTATGGGACAACCTGCTCATGGGGAAACTTCTTCCTTAATCGACTCAATTAGAGGTGGGCTTTATATCCTGAAGGATGAGGGGGATCCACCCTTTACACATTTTCTTATCCTATTTGGTGTAATTGTGGATGGTCTCATTCATATAGCTGTTTGTTCTTTGTTTGAGTTCTAAACACCTTTGGCCTCTGATATCTTGTGGCAATGGGTTCCACGGATTATGCTCCAAGTTAAAACTGATGAAGGAAATATATTTTAAGTTTGTCGCCTTTAAATTTCTTTGGTAGTTGTCTTGTTCCCGTATTATGAGAGGATAAATAGGAGTGCCCGACTAACCTACTCTATACCATTCACTATTTTATGTCCATCTATCATGTCTCCTCTTTCCCGTCTCCTCTTAAACTGCCTTTTCATTCTCTTCTGATATGGAAATATCTTCATGCATTTATTCATTTGTCTCATCTTTGAACTGCTTGTATTGCCGCTATATCTTTTTTTTTTTATATGGGTGACTAGAACTGAGCAAAATATTCAAGACAAGGGAGCATTATTGATGTATATAATGTTACATTAATTTCAATATTATTGTCTTTCTATTTCTATTGCATCCTCATATTCACTGACTTTTGACATTTGAACCTCATATAAATGTTATGTGTAAGGTAATCTTTCAGACACCATTGCTACATTGATAAACTATACTGCAATTTATTATTGATGATTAAACATATAAACACAGTTCATATAAGGTTGTAACTTCAAAAATTATGGACTATTTACTAGGCCACTGACACATTTACTGTGTGGAGTAAGTCTAGTAACTCTGGGCTCTAGTGTGGCTTTAAAATCCCAGGAAGGGTACAAAAACTGAGCACGTCAGTGAAGAAACCAAAAGTGCAAGAGGACTATGGAGAGGGAACCCTTGTTTGTTCTTTCTTACTTTCATAGGCCAGATACAACCTGAATCTGAGAAGTTATAAACTAGAACTAGATTGTGGAAACATTTTACAGTCTTTGGTGTATTTATGTAGTGTTTAAAACAAACTACATTTTTAAAAAAGTGTCTCTCTCCTCTTTGCAGCAAGGGGATGATGTTGGAAGCTACTTTGGAAACAAACAAACAAACAAACAAAAAAGATCAGGCATAGTGGATAAAATGGGTTGAACTAGTTCAGTCCAGAATGGCTAGCTCTGCCCAATGGGATGTTATGGAACTCATGATAGCTCAGATATTTCTGGTAGTGGAAACCAGTGCTTTGATTTTCCTTTTCACTCAGAGAAATATTCCTCTCAAAATTCTTCTTAGAATGTATGATGTCCTCATTCAGTAAAAAATTATGTGCCAAAATAAGCCCAAAAATAACATTCAGAGAAACTAATAATCCTATCTGGCATGTACAGGACAGTTAACGACTTTTGAATTTTAATGTACTTCTAACATAGGGTTATTTTTTATTTGAATTATGTATATAATATGCAGACCTGACTAATGCATTTTTCTGTTGACTGTATGTTCCACTATAATGTAAAAGGAAAGTGATTAATAGCAAATCATCAATGTAGTCTCACTGGATGTCCTCTTAGAGGTATAGGCTTAGGCATGGAATCAAAAAATGTTTCTGGATATACACCTGGGAGACTTGGGAAATAATTCTGTTCACACTGAAGCAGAATGGACTTTAGGCTTTAGGTCTGGGTATGATTTTAATTATACAGATCTTTCCATTTTCCTGTTGACTGTCAAAAGTCAAGAGCCACTTTGACCTCAGTAACACCTTTCAGCGTACTTTGCCAGGGACACTCTCATTCATTGTAAATACAGGCTGTTCCAGAATTAGAGATGTGCTGACCTGCTTCAGAAAAACGTTGGCTCTTCCAGTCAAAACATGATCTGGGAGAGGTGGCTTCCTACACACAGAGAGAGCTGAAAAGTTTATATCTATCTAGAGTATGTGCCAAATGCTGTCCTGTCATTAGCTGTTTGTTATACTAGACTTGATGTGTGTTGGTGCCTCCATTTTACTATAACCTGAGACTCAGTTGGACTCCATGGTCCATAGACAGCTCTCCTGTGATGCATCAGTCAGATTAAAATTTCTGTTAACACTAGAAATAGTCAGATATAAAAAGAGGAAAATGTGTCTTCATTTGATTTATCAAGGAAAGGCTTTGCTGAAATGTCAGGAGGCTTTGCCGAAATGTTCAAAAGAATAGGTGCACTCCTTGAACACTGAAAACTTCTGTTAACTTCATAAGGGTACACAAGGAATTGAGGATCAGGCCCAAAGTAGTTAGGTTTCTGACAAGTGCTTTATTGTACAAAAACAACAATAATCAGCAACTATTTTAAAACAGTCTGTAAGATCATGCTATGGTGGCCAGTATTTAAACATGTAATGCCACTGCATATATCAGTCAATTGACATACCAAAAGCCTGCACATTCATATACTGAATGTCATATTATTGAAGCACAATGTAATCTACATTGTATCTTGAAAATTAATATTGCTGACTTGTAGACTGTTAGGGCTAGATTCATCAAGGGATTTAGGTGGTGTGACACTCAGCGTCACACAACACCTAACTTTTAGGTGCCTAGGAAATCACTGGAATTCACAGAGCCTGAGTTTGGTGCTCCAGCTTCTTATACAATGAATCAAGGGAGATAGGTGCCTAAGATTGGGATACTCAAAAGCCAGCTCGTTAGGCAGCTTCCTGCCAAAGACAGCCAATGGGAGATGCCGAGGTGTGTCCCAATCCCTGGCCCTCTGAGGGAATTTGATGCCTAAATTCAGTCTGGAGGAGGCAACTATTTGTACTTGGGATTCTCAACTGGGAACCCTATCTTGGGGCCAGGCGCCTAAAGTGTTTCTTGCAAGAAGCAGGCAGTAAAGGACTTTCTTTTTAACTTCCAGCCTAGTGGTTAGAGTATTCACTGGTTCAAGTCCCCCCTCCACCTGAGCGGGAAGAAGGGATTTGATTACAGGAATCTCCCAAGTCTCAGATGAGTGCTCCAGCCACTGACCTATGGGATATTCTGATACCCCCCAATCTCTCCTGTTGAAGCTGTTCCACTTTGGATGAATAATTAGTCACTGGGCCAGAGAGAGAGAACAAGCGGAGAATGCCTCTATGGTCTGGTGGTTAGAGCACTCATCCAGCCTGTAGGAAACCCAGGATCCTGTCCCCCTGCTCCAATGCCTATTTATTTTCTCCCAAAATGGCATTCCATTTTGAATTACCTCTTTTAATTTCTAAATGTGTTTCGGTTTTTTTCTTTTGTCCCCCACTTCCCTCTTAAATTCCTTCATTAGCTAGATCCTACTGGCTATTGCCCCCAACAAAGCAAAGAATGTCAACTTTTATCAGGGTTGCTAAGAGAATTGCTGGGTCAAGGGGAGTGTAGATGCCCCAGAGTCTTTCATACCATCTCTACATTCTCCTCCCTACTGCTTCCCGATGTCCTGCCTGTTTATGCTTCGGTATCACCCATATATGCTGTGGTACACACACTTCACTTTTGCTGAGTGAACCTCTCAATTTTTAATTTTTTTTAACATTTCACTTTTCAGCTATGTTGTAATCTTCCTGTGCTACTAGGAAACATGCAGTTTAGAGGCAAATCTTTTCACACTCCAAGTATATCTATATACTATTAAAGGAGAGGAAGAGATATTTGATACTCTGTCTAAAAATCCTATATTACAGCCATTTCTATATTCAGGAGTAACGAGATTACAAGTCAGCATAGTGAGTATGTATTTGAAGTTTAAGGTTTAGCTGTGAAGGCAGGGGAAAAAATCTGCTCTTTCACTGCTGGTTGGACACTTCATGCTCACCAGTTCCTCTTTTGAGGGCTGATTTACTTGGAAAATCACTAACAAAGTCCCTGAAAAACTGCCCTCATCTGTCATCACTTTATCACCTGCTTTTCTGTTGGAGACTCTTCCCTCAGCAGAGAAATTAGCTTAGGAAAGCAAAGTTTGAACTGTGAATTCCTGTTGTTTCAAAACACCCCATGTGACAGGATATTTCCTTATCATTTAGAGCACAGAGCTTTCCCCTGATCCATCAGCCCTTCACAAGTGCTGAGGACCTGCTACCTGGCTCGCTTCAGAAATATCCTCATGATAGAAACTAATCACAGTTCTTCATCTTTCATTTTGGTGGCGGGGAAGAAAATAATCAAACATTTGTGATGACTCTCTCCCTGCTCCTGGTTTTTCTCTCTCTCATTCAGAGTGCCTTTCAGCTGCTGGGTAAGTGTCTGCTCTGTCTGTGCTGTGAATGTGGATGTTGGTGTGAAAGTGCATCTGTTCTCATGCTTTAAGACACACTTTGTGTTGCAGAGGCTGCAATCATTCTCTATTTATCAGCCTTGATGTACACATTTTAAACTAATGTGGTGGAAATGTTTGCCCCTCTCGCTGTGATCGGTGGAATCCTGTCAGGTGAAGGAGAGGATTCACATGCACAGCAGTGATGAGCAGGAGCAGAGCTGGGTGGAGAGGCAGAGACCGAGACTCTTGAAAAGACTCCTTATGGGGGAAACAGTTAGAAGCAGTTGTGACCCTGTTGGAGTGTGGACAGTATAATATGCCCCTTCCTATTCAGAGGAGCCATTAGTTGCAAGTCATGTACACAGCTCTGCTACCACTGCTTTGCTGCTTCTAAAGCAATAAAACAATAGCTTATTTTGGAGTTCTGGAGACCCCTCTTCTATGCCCGCCTCCATTATCCCCCCCCAAAATGTCCTGCTGTCTCTACAACCTACTCCCTCAGCCGCTTCTCCTGTTCTGCCCTCTTGAGTGTCTGCCCCCCTTCTCTTTCCTCTCTTGGTGCTCTAGCTGCACTCTTGTCTCCACTGCACTGAGGGACCAAGGAGGAAATGCCTCTGGATTTCTGAGAGGTTTGGGCCTAGCATCTGGTAACTTTTAGCCCAGCAGGTAGAGTCACAACTTCAAGGCACCTATTTCCTCTGCTCTCTGACCTGTTCTTCACTGAAGAACCTCCTCTCTCATACTCTATGCATTGGCTAAAATATTTCCTTTATTTTCCTACCTCTAGAGTTGTTCTTTCTATCCCAGTCTCTCAGTGATACAGAAGCAGCGTCCCTTCTTTTCCAGTCTGTGCCAAGCTAAGAATTTGAATGGCTTCAGATAGATCAAGCAGCTACGTGCTTGTTGGAGCCTCTCACCAGCAAAGCACAATTCAGATTTCCATTAGCGAGCCACTTCTTTGACTAGATCTGTGACCTCTGTGGGGTGTGATACTAAATACTGTGGGCCTAATTCTCATATCAGTTGCACTGGTTTTATACTGGTGTAACTTTACAGAAGTCAGTGGCATTACTGATGATTTATACTGGGTCGGAAAGGTCAGTTGCTTACCCTACTTTGTCCAGTGGTAGAATCCAGACTTACCCCTGAATCACACCACAGAGGGGATTCATGCCTAAATAATGTGCTGTAGGGATATGTGGTGATCTCTGACTTAGCTGGCTGGATATTTTTCAGTAGGTGGATTTGGGGTGGGGTGGGGGAGTTTGGTGCTGTTTTTGATTTTTAAAACCTGGCTATATCTACCAGGTTTATTAGCAGCACAACTCAAAACACACACAAAAAGGGGATTCAGAGGTAACAACAGAGGACCAGAGGTCCTCCAACTTTCAAAAGTGGAGGAACCCTATTTTGTGTAAGCCTCCCACGACTCTGTGAATGATCACAGTTTTGTGTAAATTAATATATTTGTGGTTAGATGTTGATATATGTTTGGCTGCATATGTGTGTTCCCTCTGTGTGCCACCCCAGCCTTGTGTGGACAGCTGGCACAGCAGACCTTGAGCAAACTGCCCAATGACCACATGATCTGTTAAGGGATGAAGGCACCCAGCCAGGTTTATTGTCGATGAAACATGGTACTAGTATCCTGCAGACTCTACCTGACCACTAATACATGTAAGCCAGTAACAATGGACCAGCTCAGTGAATGGCAGGACTTTCCATTCCTCTTTAGGCCAGACAAAGATACTTCTTCTGAGATGCATCTTTATACCCCGACACAAACAAGGTAGTACTGCCCCTCTGACATAGTTACTGCCCCCTGACATGGCTAGTTATCACCCATCACCTCGTACATGTTGGTTCAATCAAAACATCTTTACTGCATACTGTCATTCTGACCTTGTCTTTTAGGAGAGGTCAGTGTGTTCCTGTTATCCTTGGTGAATGTTTTTGTACCATCCTTGATATCGGGATGTTCTGGTACCACTTGATATCGGGATGTGTTTGCGTGAGTACTCTGTGACTAGCCCTTCTTAGGAATGTGTATTTTTGCAATATCAGCCCTGTTCTTGCCAGATTCTGTGAGCAGGTCACGCCTCATACCAGGTCTCTGATACAAGGGCTTATGTCTTAGGCTCTTTTCCTACTACAATCTTTAACACTGAAAATCGAGGCAAGTTGCATCCACTCCCTTAACTCCCCTACAAAGTCTTCACTGACCCATTGGCTGCTTGGGCCTGTCCAGTCTGAGAACTACTATAGTACAGCCTTATTTAAATAGTAGGGCTGTCAAGCGATTAAAAAAGTTAATCAATTAATCTGTTAAACAATAATAGAATATCATTTATTTAAATATTTTGGATGTTTTCTACATTTTCAAATATATTGATTTCAGTTACAGAATACACAGAATACAAAGTATACAATGCTCATTTTATATTTATTTTTTATTACAAGTATTTGCACTGTAAAAAAACAAACAAACAAAAGAAATCGTATTTTTCAATTCCCCTAATGCAAGTATTAAAGTGCAATCTCTTTATCATGAAAGTTGAACTTACAAATGTAGAATTATGTACAAAAAAAACTGCACTGAAAAATAAAACAATGTAAAATTTTAGAGACTGCATGTCCACTCAGTCCTACTTCAGCCAATCGCTCAGACAAACAAGTTTGGTTACAATTTGCAGGAGATAATGCTGCCCGCTTCTTGTTTACAATGTCACCTGAAAGTGAGAACAGGCGTTCACATGGCACTGTTGTAGCCGGTGCCGCAAGACATTTACATGCCAGAATCACTAAAGATTCATATGTCCCTTCATGCTTCAGCCACCATTCCAGAGGAATGACTATTGATTTCAAATAAGGATTCAGGAAAAGAAGAGGGGTGTTTCAATTGTAAATATTGCATATAACAGTTTACAATAACACTGGGTTAGCTGCTAATACAAAAGCATAATAAAATGATTCATCATTAGTGATGATACTTATACATTTCCTTGTATTGTCTGGAAGTATAACTAATTGGCAAAAGGCAGCAGTTTGTCTCCAGTGCTCATCAGTTTTATGCGGCTTCCTAACGAGTTGGAAGCCAGAGGACAAGAGAAGGAAACCAAAGAATGGATGAGATAAGTCCAGGTCAGCGTTTTCATTGAAACAGCAGGTTATTCATCTTCGGGTTATCCTTCCTCAGAAGAGTATAATCACTTACACCTTGGAGTCTCAACAAAAAATATAATACAATATATTTTGGAGCTAACCTGGTACCCCCCAAAGTATTTGCAACTTGTCTAATTAATTTTCTTTACAATTATTTTATTCAACAATTACCAATTACCCTGAATGCCTCAAGTCATAAAAATTAATGTGTCTCTTTCTTTCTGCATATCTGAAAGGGCATTTTAAGTACTGTACCAGCTTTGAGTTACATCACTAACCATCAGACTGAACTGTTAAACAGGACAATACCATTTTAAAATTCATGTTCAATGGATCAAGGGTGACAAACTCTTGAGCTGTGGGCCAGATCTGCCTAGCTGGATATAGTCTATGGGTCTCCATGATAGATTTAGATGTAATGTAAAGCTGTAATGAGGGAGGGAAGGAGAAGGAAATCTTTAACTGCTGTTGTTGTGGAGGAAACCTTGAAAATGCAAACTGAGTGTGAACCTATGCATAAGGCCCTTTGTTTTCCATTTTTGCTGATTTCTACTGAAAATTTCCCAGGTTTTACAAAAGCCTTTATTTGTTTCCTTGGTTAAAGTAACCAAACAATCTTCACCCGAATTTTGGAAGTGCTGACCCAGCTCCCTATCTGGTAACTGCCATCTCTCCTTCTGGAGCAGGGAGCCAGCCCAGAAGTGGAAGAGGTGCAGGAGGCAAGGGTGCCATCTCCTCATGCTGTTTCCTCCTCTTCTTCCACCTCCAATCCCACTCTGGAAGAGTAACCTGAATGGCCTAGGTTACCAAGCTGCCATCTCTCCTTCCAGAGCAGGTCAGAAGTACAAAACAAGTCGAATGCTGCTGCTGTCAATCTCATGCCCACCATGTACACATTACTGGCTTCAGGGCCGGCTTTAGGAACTGCGGGGCCCGATTCGAATAGTTTTGATGGGGCCCCAACAGGGATGACTCACCCGGCGGCGCTCCGGGTCTTTGGCGGCACTTCGGCGGCAGGTCCTTCACTTGCTCCAGGTCTTTGGCGGCACTGAAGGACATGGCCCTGATCCCCCGACCGGAGCCCCGGGAGGAGCGCGGTGAAACCCCTGGCCCCGATCCCCCAGCCGGAGCAGCGGGCGGAGCGCGGCGAAACCCCCGGCCCCGATCCCCCGGCTGGTTCAGCGGGCGGAGCGCAGCGAACCCCCTGGCCCTGATCCACGGAGCGGCAGGAGGAGTGCGGTGAAACCCCCGTCCCCGCTCCCCCAGCCAGAGCACCGGGAGGAGCACGGTGAAACCCCTGGCCCCGCTCCCCTGGGGGAATCGGGGCCAGGGGTTTCGCCACGCTTCTCCCGGCGCTCCAGCCACGGGATTGGGGCCAGGGGTTTCTCCGCGCTTTTCCCGGCGCTCTGGCTAGGGGAGTGGGGCCAGGGGTTTCACCACCGAAATGCTGCCAAAGACCCGGAGTGAGTGAAGGACCCGCCGATGAGTGAGTAAAAATTAAAAAGGCGCCTAAGTTTAGGTGATCTTCTAGGTGCGGGCGCGGGGCCCTCTTAGGCATGGGGCCCGATTCGGGGGAATCGGCTGAAAGCCGGCCCTGACTGGCTTTATAGCTAGCTTGGATAGTTATGAGCATTCAAAGCAAATAAAAGTCCTTTAACTACTTTTTGAGCTAAAATGGGTTGGAAATGAAAAACTGCATCTGACTATGTTTCAGAACATAAGGGATTTTTTTGAACATTTAAAAAAAAAAAAAACAGGAGAAGAGCGTGATATTACCCAGAAAACTGTGAAGTTAATGTTTTGTCACCAATTTCCACCCATTTGAAAAAAAAATTGTAATAAATTCAGGAACAATAGCTCAGGGAGGTGTTAATGACGGTACCCTGTGGTGATAGTTAAAACGTCAACACTGTTAGCTATTTCATTCTGTGGGAAAGCATGTGGGAAAGGAGGGTGTGTGGCGGGGAATCACAGATCTGCACAATTTACTGGAGTGATCTATCATTTGGGCACCATGAGTGGCTGATATTTGACAGGTACAACCACTCCTCCCACTCCCATTAGAGAAGGAAGCCCAGGGACTCTAGCGTAGATTGTCAGGGCATCAGACCTCCCCCACCCAAGGAGAAGCCAGGGCCATGGAGTCCATGAGTACTGTCAAACCCCACTGAATGGGAGCAATCTCAGGGAGCCCAGAGATTGTGCACAATCAGATTTTGAAGAGCTGCGCAGTCTATAGTGCATGGCTTTTAATGACTCCTGTGATGACTCCTGTGATCTCAGCTTTTTTATTTTTTTATTTTTTCCCTCTTCCAGTTTGACTGCTGATTTAGGTCTCAGGGGGTCTGATTCTCCATTGCCTTGCATCTTTTGTATTGTCATTTACAATATGCAAAATGTGTAAAATCAGAATTAGTAGCATTTTGCGCACACGTTGAATAGGGGAAATGACTACTTAAGGTGCAGGGCAGTAAAAAATCATTCCTAGTTTAACTGAACAGTAGGTAGGACTTAACCCACAGTCAAGCATCAAAAGGCCCTTGCTTGAGTCAACAAACCCTTACGTCTACCTAAAATCATCCCCATGCAATATTATTATTCTTTTTTTTTGTTTTATAGATACCAAACTATTTTTAATATACAATGAAGACCACAAGCGCTGTGTAGAAGTTCAGAGTTCTAGTTCAGTTACAACTGCGACTTGCAACCAGGACAATGAGTCTCAAAAATTCAGGTGGGTCTCTGATCACCAGCTGATGAGTGTATCATTGAAGTTATGCTTAGGAGTACCATCAAAGAAAGATTGGGTTCCGATCACTTTGTATCCATGTGATAAGGCAAGTGAACTCCAAAAATGGGAATGCAGAAATGAGACCCTTTTTGCAATCCAAGGTGAAGATTTATTTTTCAACTATGGCAACAAACAGGAAAAGAATATTATGCTCTACAAAGGATCAGGAATATGGAGTAAGTGGAAGATCTATGGATCCACAGATGATTTATGCTCCCGGTTCTATGAAGGTAATGCTCTGAAAATTAATCTCTTCATTCTGAACTATTTTCTTAGTGTAACTATTAGAACATTTTGATGCCTATTAATTTTCTTAGTCTTGTAACTGTTCAGTGAGCAGAACTCCCAATGAAATCAACAGGAGTTCTGAGAAGGGTCCATTTATTACAGAATTGGGCTCTACTAGTGAACGGACCTTCCAAAAAAGCAATTCTGTCGAATAGTAGCACTAATTACACAAGATAAGAATATAACTATACAAATACAGTATATAATGCTACTGTTATTTGTACGTGTGTAGGACCCTGTACAGAAACACTGAGAATGCAAACTCAACATTTGACATTCCCTCTTTGCAAAATATGCTGTGTTTATCTTGGAGTATGTGTAACTGTTCATCCGTTCAGTTCCCGACACTGAAAAATACTGGCTCATTATTTGAGGCAGTTCCCAGACCTGATGTTTGTGGAATATGTAAATTAACTGGATATTTTAATGAATTTAATTGTACAATGTTTTTGTTGATATAAATATATACAATAATTGTGGCTGCTTCTTTAGGATTTTTTTTTAACACATGAATTATTATGGGTCAGAATCTGATCACAGGAAGGAGGCATGTAAGAAGCTGCCCTTTCACAGTTTGCCCCAGCGCTGGCTGATTGCAGTAGCACTCCCTAGGCCAGGGGCAGAATTAAAGCCCAAGGGAGCACGTTGCTCGAAAGCAGGCAGGAAGGAGCTGAGGTTATGCCCTCATCATCCCTATGCACTTGACCACTGGTATCTCAAGTGTACACCAGGATGCTCTGGGACAGATTATACTTCCTGACAAACAGTCTCTCCCAGTACTCCCCCATAGATAATGTTGCTCTGTACTTTCCCCAACACAGGACTGTGTGCAAATCACACACCCACTAGCCCTGTAGTATTCATTTAGTTTAGTAAGCCCAATCCTGCAGTCCTTTCCAGGCAAAACTGCTTCAGAAATGAATGGGAATTTTATATAAGGTTAACAGAATTTGGGCCATTGTTATGTATAGGCTCTTCCAGTTCATCAATGCACGTATTCTCCCCAACTACTATAGTCAATAACTGAATTGGTTCATAGAACATGTATTTTGCGTTACAGAAGTACAGTAATGATATTCTTAACTGGTGGTAATGCCTCAGCCCTACTGACTTTTTGTATACGTATTAATACCGTATACTTATTAATACTGTACAAGGAATGCTTGGTTAATTCTGTTCAATGAACATTTTTAGTTTTTATTGACACTGAGAACTTGTTGAACTGAATTTCATCATAGAAAAGGGGACAGGAAGTTTGAGAATAAGGAAATAGAATGTGGTGGTATTGGCAACTCATTGCTTGCACAGATTACATCCTATGGCACGATGTTCCGTCTACCATACTATAACCACAAACTTGGGCAGACGTGGATTCCATATTTCATATATTTTTTTTATTATTCTATCTCCTTAGCTATGTTTACATTGCTAGGAAATGGCAATGGAGCACCCTGCGTATTCCCATTCAAGTATAATAAAAAATGGTATGCTGAGTGTACAGATGATGGTAGGTCAGATGGCTGGCTCTGGTGTGGAACAACTGCCGACTTCGATGCAGACAAAAAATATGGATTTTGTCCACTCAAATGTAAGTTTTGTATGTTTTTTGAGACTTTCTGATACTGCATATTATTTAGCAAACTAATCGTGCAGATGTCACTCATTTTAATACCTTTACTGTACAATACAAAATTTGAGTCTTGTACATTTTCCACAGCCTTGATGTCCTTTCTAGGGAAGCTTATTAAATACTACATATATGTAGCTAGGACCCAGTTGTAAAAAGTACTGCCTCCAACTACACCCATGCAACATTCTGAAAGCATGTGTTTGAGCCTCTAGTTATCAGATTTGCTCATATAATAGGGCAATTAAACACAGATCCTGTACTCAAGCATGCAAAAGAGTATCTGCATAATTTTGTGCAGCAGAACTAGAAGCGAGGGTGTTGTCTTGTTTTTATAGAAAAAGATGCAATTTAAACCTAAAATGGTGCACAGAGTTTTGCAGAAAACTTCTATTTAGTGTATTATACTGTAGTGTATTATTACTCAAATACAATATGTCAGATTGCCCGATGTTTTGTGATCCTGCAAGGAAAAAGCCAATCGCAATGCATAATCACAGTTCAAATAAGGAAGCTTCACTCTAAATTTCCTTACTTTAGTGCAAGTAAAAACCTTTAGTTTTTTATTTAAAATAAAAAGCATAAGATAAAATGTATTTATTTAATCAGAACAACACACTTGCATTGAATTACTGACATTTTTTTTTAAAAGGCTGACGTTTCTTCAAACATTTAAAAAAATCATCTCTGTGCTGAGAATGTCTCATTTTTTATTATCTCAAATGTTAATTGGTAATTGTTTCAAAAGAGTCGCTGAAAAGAGGAGTTTAAAAGAAAATGCCCTTTCATCTTTAATTATGATAAAAACAGGTAATAAATAAGTAAGTAGATTTAAAAATATAATTCCAAATTGCGACGCTAGATTTCAGAAGTGGATCATTTGGAGAGATAACCAAGTGAGGAACATTACATCTTCTATAGATTTCTATAGGATGATTCAAAAACCCGTTAGAGGGATATCATGCTTTATAGGATTCTGGAGGAATTTCCATAGATCCCTATTTAGTTGTTATCGAACCCTCCTGATTTCAAACTTGGTAATTTCTACAGGACTTGTCCAAAAGGTCCAAAGTCTTTAGAAGGCCTTTATAAACTTGAGACCCTGAAAGATCAGTAGGGTACAAGCTACTCCTACTCATGAAATCAGCTAGATTTACTGAGCTCTTGCTCCTCTGGTCTGCCTTCTTTCCACTGTGAGGGTGCTCTTCCTTCTTTTGGCCCAGAGCTGAGGGCCCTTTTTTCTTTTTGTGTCCTATCAGTAGAGCGCTAGCTGACCGTAGCCAGAACCAAGAGAAACACCTCTGTGTGGTGCTGGGAAAACAGTGGGCTGTTTATTCTGCCTTGATGACAGAATACAACTAGAATTATTATTTCAGACAGGTTAGGAATTAGGGGGTTAGAATGAAAGCCTCATCTCAGTCTCATTTGTAGCATCATGGCAGTGTTACCACAATAAAGCTAAGACTCTGAGAAAACCACAGCAGTTATAGGTAACCGTGCCTTCATTCTTTAAAGCACACTGTTCCTCCTCTTGTCTGCCTTGCATAATTTCCTCACATTGCCTTTCAGAAGAAATAATATTTGAAATTATTTTTTCTTCCATGTCAGTAGCAGCTCTCTTAAATTCAGTACCAATAACATTGTGAACCTTAATCCCATAAAGATGTCACACAGAGCAGGACTCACTTTAATATGTGTTAACTGTCTAGCGTGCTCTAAATAAAACAGATGAGGCAGCATCTTGAAATTGTTAAAATTGTATTTGGTTCTTTGACATAATTCACGAAAATTCATTCAGATGATTGTTTTTGCAAAGAACTGCATTATGTTGATTGCCTTCATGTTTCCTTCCTGGTTCTTCAGTACTAGCAATTAAATATGATGTTTATTTGTGTGATATGTTTTAAATAAAGACAGGCCTGAGCTGCAGAATTCATATTCAGATCGAGTTTTGAACTCACTATGTTATTGCATAGTGTTTGGTTCTAGGGTTTATGTTTGAGCCTATTTCAATCCTATGGGTAGGGATGCTCTTGCCTAACAATTTCTTTGAGCTGTATTAACTCCTTTGTAACAAAACAATTTGATTTGATTTTTTTTTCATCCAAAATAGGCTTTGGCAGAAAATAGTCTTGACAGACTTTTTCTAAAATGCCCCAAAGCCATAGTGGACTGTAAATTGATGATGTTGGGTATCTAAAAAGGTGATGTTCATGGCAGGTTTAATTATATCTAAAAGCTAAAGAATAATAGTACCACAACAGAGCTTTTGAATTATGGGACAATGTACTCAAATAAGAAAGGGCTATTACTCTGTATTAAACTGCCCTGAGCAGCTGTATAAATTGAATGTATTCAGTGCAAACAACTAAACTATTACAATTTTTCATGTAAATTTAGTGCTCATAAAAAAGATGCTGGCTTGACAGCAATGGAGACAACTCTGTTCAGAGAACAGGCGGGAACAGGGCAAGCTTGTTGCTATTTCAGACTGTTCTTTGTGTGTGTGTGTGTGTGTGTGTGTGTGTGTGTGTGTGTGAGAGAGGTTTTACAGCTAAATAAGACACAATCCCTGCCCCAAGGAACTTAAAATCGAGGTTAGATAAGACATTATGTGGCAGAGCCAGAGAGGCTAGAGCACCTCATGCCATGGGGCTTGGGAAGGAGTCTTGTTATACAGTGTAAGGTCATGAGTGGAGCTGGCTGAACAATTAACAATAAGCAATTAATTTTGTGAATTTAGATATCTCTGGCTCCACTCACAAATTGTCTGTCGGTGAAATACCTACCACTATTACAGATTTTTTCACTGTGGGCAATTGTTCAGCTGTTTACTGCAAACAAATGTTTAGCCTATGGATTGCTCATGAACAGTTCATTGCAAGTGTATTTGTGATTTGAAACTCATGCTGTATAACTGGTCACTCAAGTCATATGATATTGTTTCTTTTCGTTCATGTGGATGACCTAACATTTATAAACAGTCAGAGGGACCTGATAAATTTATCTGGGTCTTGGATCCTCTCAGTGAGAGGAAAGGGAAGAGCACTTCAAGGGAAGAGAGCTAGGAGATAAGCAGAAGGAAGATTTTAGGACATTTCAGACCTTTTCTTGTTTTCTTTTCTACTTGAGACAGCATTGTGTTTAGCCACATATGTGAATCCCATATATAAAAATAGCTGGGTTCCTTCCTGAATATGGGAGAGATATAGATATAAGCTAAATTTATTGGCCATGTAGCAGAATTGTCTCTCGATTTCCTCTTGTAATGATGCTGCCCATGGCGTGTCTCTAGTAAGCATGCTAACAAAAGTGTCAGTTTTAGTGGTTGTTTTGAGAGTGGTAGCACCTATATACTTGGAAGTGGACTGAGACCACCGGCTTCCTTTCTATAGACCACTGAGCAGCTGGTAGATGGTAAAATTTTTACTGTTATTACTGCTACGTGCTGGAGTTGAACTTGCAATCTTGTGGTGACAGTTCGTGCTATTGATAAGTCCTCCAGGAAAAGTAGAGAGGACACGCTTCCTGTACTCTCTAAATGCAGTCTTTGGTTTCCCACGACACAGTTCCTGTTGGGAGCAGAAACAAAGAAAGTAGCTACACAGGGCAGTAGAACATTTGTGACCTGATTTCTATACATACTTTCTGTTCATAATAAAGGATTTATCTTGACACTGTGGTAATTGTCTTGTAGAAAAGTAGCTGCCAACAGGCCAGAGCATATTAATGCATCTAAAAAAAATGCTTCTTATCGGGTCAAACATATTTTTTGGAAAAAAATAAATAGTAACATCAGTTATCTCCATGTTACCTCAAGTCAGTACTCTCTGTGCTCCAGTTCAGGGTGCTTTTTTAAACAGAACATATTATACCAAAGAGATTATTCCTTCCTGTATTCATAAAACATCTTGGACATGGTCTTGTTTTTAGCTACTGATATTAAAATTTGTCATTTTCCAGGAAAATGTATATTGCAACATATATTTTTGTTTCTAGTGTGTCAGGCTAATTTGAAATGAAGCATTTTATGTTATCTGTAGGCTATCAGCTCCAATACAGGGAAAACGTGGAACTGGTTACTGACCTACTGACACTTAACATATATCTCCTTTGTCTTAAGTATTATTTATTGTAATGCTTTTCTCTGACTCACACACTAAAGTTTTCTGAGCTTTTCTGAGAAGAGGAAAAGGAAAAGAACCCTTTCTCTCAACTGTTTCACAGCTTGCAAACAGAGAGCCTCTGATTTATGCTGCAGGAATTTCAGCTTTTTGGACACTTTCTCTTTTCTCATGATCAGCAAATATACAAGTTTCAACTCTTTGAGGCAAGAATTTTAGCACAGTGTAAGGCTCATATTTTATTACTGAAAAGAAGATTCAGTGTGAGAAAATTAGAAGAAGTTAGGTGATGTAGGCCATTAGGCTCTGCTCTGTCCCGTCATCCAGAGGCTTTGTCTTGACTTGGAAAAGTGGTCGAGTTGACGCTCACTTAGCTAACCCCTGCTGGTTAAGCCCAACCTAAACTCAACCTTTCCCCTCCTGTAGATGCAGGCGAACTCCTTTAGCATGGTTTTAGCTGGTCATGTTCAAGCCTAGGCAGGGGCTTTATACTGCCTGAGTAATTGGCGGAGAGTCTAGCCTATTATATGTAATGAGTAGTTCAGTCAACTCTACTGTCCTGGCTTAGCTATGGAATAGCTATAACGCTGTCCTCGGGAGCCAAAAAATCTTACTGCGTTATAGGTGAAACCGCATTATATCAAACTTGTTTTGATCCGCCGGAGTGCGCAGCCCCGCCCCCCCCAGAGCACTGCTTTACTGCGATATATCCGAATTCGTGTTATATTGGGTCGTGTTATATCAGGGTAGAGGTGTGTATATATATTAATACACCTGTGATCCTCAGATCATTTTAGATCTGCCTCTGTACTACAACAGTGGTGTTTGTACACTTAGTCTCCATAATTTATTCTATGTTTCATTTGGGTCACTCATAGAAACCAACAATAACATATCTTACTTATCTCTACAGTTACAGGCATTGACACTCTGTGGTATACAGATTCATTGACAGGAGTCCACTACCAGATAAACTCCCAATCAGCCCTAATGTGGCACCAGGCAAGGAAAAGCTGTCAGCAACAGAATGCGGAATTATTAAGTATCACAGAGTTGCATGAGCAAACGTACCTGGCAGGTAGAGTAATCAAATGATTACTACTGCAAATGCAGCAGTTTTTTTTATTCTGTACATTGTAACTATAACACTTGTATAGCACCTTATATCTTCAAAGTACTTTATGCATGTTAATTCATCCTCATAATACTGTGAGGTAAGTAAGAAAATATTTTGAGCATGTTACAATAGTCAGATGACAACCTTGCCTGTGTTGTAAGTGTCTTCCATTTTTTAAGCTTAGAAAAGGATTATGTTTTCTAATAACTGTATCTAATAATATTTGTAGCATATTTTCCCTTAAACTTTTATTTTCGAGTAAAAATCCTGTCGAACACAGAAATCATGGCATAGGTAGGACCTCCAGGGTTTCCTGACACATTAAGTTCTTGACTTGTTGAACCTCTTCAGATTGCAGGACCATACTGGTACATTCAAGCACTGTTTCTTTTAGATTACAGAATATGAACAGTCTTGCATCGTATCATCTAGCACAGGGGTTCTCAAACTTAATTGCTCTGCAACCCTCTTCTGACAACAAAAATGACTACTCAATCTCAGGAGGAGGGAACAAAAGCTTAGCCCACCCATGCCCTGCTGCCCTGGGTCAGGGGGCCAAAGCCCAAGCCCAAGGCTGTGGGGCTCAGGCATTGGCTTCAGCCCCAGGCCTCAGCAAGTCTAACGCCAGCCCCATTAGAACAGTGTCGCGACCCGCTTTGGGGTCCTGACCCACAGTTTGAGAACTGCTGATCTAGCACATATTTAAATTGCATGATTGACAGCATCAAAGGCATGTTGTTCTAGATATTCTATCACACAAACGTTTTGTTCTAGATATTCTATCACCATGATCCTATACTATTAGCAAAGCAGAAATAAGTGACCCATATCAGTGCAATGTTTTTTCTGAGATCAATGAAGCCCTATGTTAAAATTTGACATTCAGTAGTCAGTCAAGTAACCTTCCAAAGCCTTAAAGAGAAGTAAGAGGTAAACTATAGAATAATAAGCTCTAAACTTGCTAATGCTTACATATGTGAGTAGTCCTATTGACTTCAATGGGACAACCCGTACAAGAAGTTACTTATGGGTATAACTGTTTCCAGGATTGTGATCATAATCTGGAAATTGATTATGGTGATATTGACTTGATCAGTACCAGGAAAATGGTTGCAGACCTGAAAGCAGGTGAAACAGCAGAAGTTGCAAGTCTAACTAGAAGAAAAAGACACAGGGATTATTTTTAATGTCTCTTAATAAAATATGAATAGTATTTTTACATGCTACAATATCTTGTACATTTTAAGCTCTTTAAATATGTACAGTAATTTATTACTGATTGCCATGAAATACCAAAAATGATGCAGGTTGTGCAAGTGGATGAGTTAATATTTGCTGGCAGAATATTAACTTTCACATTTCTGACTTATTGTGATTTAAACCATGCAACCCTAATGGAGTATTAACATACATTTTGCATTTTATAGTGTCAAAAGTAAAGTGGTTAGTCTTATCTTTGTGTGCATGTGTTTATAGTAGGCACACTTAAAAAGCTCATTCAGTTTTAGATGCATTACTCATTGTAGCAAAATTCTCTGTACTTAAAATTGGGAATACTGGAACCAGTAATACCTTTTAATGCTAGAATGAACTGTAAGTGCCTCCACTGCTTAAACTTCCCATACTTCCCAATAATTTGAAATCAGACTCACTTGATCCGTACAAATTCTGAGTAGTCCTGCTTTGTGCCGGGTGCTAAACGATGAATGAGAGTGGATGGTATTCAAGTCCTCAAGTGACAGGCTGGCTTGAAGCTGCAACAGAACCCTTCTGCAGCCACTACTCCGTAGACTGGAATAGCATCTGCTGTCGCTTTGCACCCCAATGGTGACCTTTTCTGTCTTTCTCTTGGTTCTCTAGGATTAACTAGGACACTGAGTTCTTCACTCTGGTTTGGTCTTAACAGTTTGAATTTCAACAGTGGATGGCAATGGAGTGGTGGTAGTCCTTTCAGATACTTAAACTGGGTTCCAGGTAAGTATAAATTGGTTTGGTAATCCATTTCAGAGGCAAAATTTTGCTCTTAGCTCAATGTAATGGATTTCAGCTCCAGTGTTCTACTCCTCCGATGTGCATGGAACTTGTTTAACTTGTGTTAAAAGGAGCTGACTGTGGACATACAACAGAATTCATTTTGTGTTTATCAAGAACAGAATTCTGCACTTAATTCAAAAATAAAAAATAGAAATCATACCTTCTACACCCAGAAAAATGTTTGAAAGCTTCATGGTATTTACGTTTTGTTCACATGGCATCTAAATTTCCCATATGTCATATCCTATTTCTCATCTTAGATATAATTAGAGAACTGCTGGTGCTTCATAGAAAACTTTGAACTGTGTTCTTGTTACAGACAATATTACTTGTACATTTGTCCTTTTTAAAATATTTGGGACATTTGCATGAAAATAGGACTTTCTTTTTTAAGCATTAATATGTTCCAGGGCAGTTAAATACAAAAATCAATAGGGCATGAAGCACTTTATTTTAAGCAGCATAAAAATATTAAGTTCACTGGGTGAAATTCTATAGCATTTGTTATGCAAGAGGTCAGTTATGTACAATAGTGGAGAATGGAATAAATATTACCAAAGAGTGAAAATCACCCTTCATACAGACAGCTAGTGCAAGAACCTCCCTGCTAGTTATATTCAGTACAGGAGCTACACCGGGTGCAATATACTGAGTGCACCACAGAAAGACTCTACATACCAGCCCCACATAGGCTGGTGGAAAGCTTTCATTGCTTGAGATGGAGTTGTACCAACGAAGGGGACTGCTGATGGTTGTAAGACTTACATCCACTGTATGTGTTTGTAGGATCAGTAGCAGCCTGGTCATAAATAAATAAATAAATAAAATAAAATTACATAATGAAAAAACTCAGACTTAAGTGGTCAGATGCCAACATGTAGAGCTAGCCTGTGCCATTCACAGGAGTGTGCAAGCTAAGAACCAAGTTGAACGTTCTCATTTATTAAATCAACTTGCTGGTTTTTATTTTACTTTTTATTTTTGATAATGACACCCACATCCGAGAGGAATGTGCATCATATCAATGAAAATATTATTAATAAAGTAATTATTGTAATAATAAAATAGCAGCAATAACATAAAACAATTTCAGTTGAGCATTCTTACACATTAAAAAGTATTGCTTTGCTGTGATATATGAACTATATTCATATATACTTGTATAGATCATATACCTTTTGTGTTCAAAGGCTGAAGAGAAAAACAGGATTAGTGTAATAATATTAAAGCGGATTCAGGAAAACTCTTCTAATTTACTGTAGTGATTTAATTATACAGTAGTTTACTACTTTTCTCCCATAGGTTTTCCCCCACCCTCCTTCCTGGAAGTTCCTTGTCAGTGTCTAGCACAAATATCCTGTTATTGTCATTTGTTTGGACAAGTTGGCAAGCAACTTTTCAGATTGTCATCAGTTTTTGCAGTCAGCTAATTAATTACCTACCAAGTCTTTAAAGTGATAGTCAAACCCTGGACTTGGCCAGTCCACTGCATCTCATTGAAGTGGTCCTTTTCCTAGGCCTGGTAGACTGCCTCTTGTGCTCCAGAGTCTGTCCATTCTTCTTTTGAAAAGGAAAAAACCAAGAGCCTAGCCCTTGCAGTTGTGAAGAAAATCTTCAAAATCTAAACTGGTTAAAAATTGGAGTGTGCAGACACCCTGAAAGAATAGCTCTGAGAAGTGTGAACATCCCCATTCATCTCAATCAACTGTTTACTCTGAATTCTATTGATTATCTAAATGTCTGCATTGTTAATTATTTCATTGCTGATCAAAACAGACGAGAAAAAGTTGCTGGAATGATGGGGAAATGATGCTGCATTTTTTAAATCGGACCTCTGCTGATTAAAATTGGTAAAACAGTATTGGAATTAAATGACGAAGAATTACAGAGTAAGGGCCACACAAATGTTTTCTTTAGATAGTGATGTGCTTATATGAAAGTTCTCTGGTTTTGTATCTATTTCTCATCAAAGGAAGTCCCTCCCCAGAGCCTGGGAAAATCTGTGCAGCCTTGAATCCTGGAAAAGGTGCTAAATGGGAAAACTGGGAATGTGATCAGAAACTTGGCTACATTTGTAAAAGAGGAAATGCCACTTTAGAGTCTTTCATTATTCCTTCAGGTAGGTTGGTTGATAAAATAAATCAATAATGGCAATTATTTTAAATGCTATGTAATTAGAGTCTGAAAAGATGAGGAAAGAGTAAGAGTGGCCTCAGGACTCTGCAGATCCCACCTCAGAATGAGGGGGATTCCACTGCTCTCCCCCCCCCCCCCATGGCAGTCCTGTCCCACCCACTCCCCACACAATCTGCCTTCTCTCTTGGCCTAAATCCCTGGACTAGCAGAAAGTGGCTGAGTTCCCCTTTCCATGAGCAAACAGAAGGGCCCCTCTGTGCACAGTTCTTGGGGGAATGATGTGCCCCAGAGATGTCATTGTCCGTACATGAAACAGGTTAAAGTCTTTGTTTTGAAAAAGGGCAATGAAATCGTCTAAAACATCAAATTTTCATTTGCTGAAGAGAAACTGTTGCTATTTGTTAACACATTTGATACCTTGTAATATAAAACTAAATACACTTAAAATACTACAGTAACACAGCTGCAGCTGCACCTCTGTAGTGCTTCAGCAAAGACCCTATCTATGCCAATGGGAGGGGTTCTACCATCACTGTAGTTAATCCATCTCCCCAAGAGGCGGTAGCTAGGTTGAAGCTGTACACGGGGGCTTAGGTCAGCTTAGCTATGTCTCTCAGGGGTATGGATTTTTTCAAACCCCTTTGAGACGTGGCTATGTCTATGTAGGTTCCCAGTGTAGACCAGCCTAACTTGCCAAGGCATTTTGGTATCGGGTGGCAATGGAATTTTTTAGAGTATTTTAAGAACTATTTTGTTTCTTAGGAAGAAACATGCATATAGATCTAGGACCAGTTGAATGTATGTAGTGAAAACACAAAGTAGTACTGGGCAGGAAAATACCACTTAGCTTGAAAGCTATTCCCTTAAAATCTCTCTTTGTGCCATCTCCATACTTTGTCACTGTTTCTGTCCGCCCCAGCATTCCCCTCTCTTTCCAGAAAAATGCCCAGATGTCTCCTTACATCCATATGGTTTTGTTTTCAGTGACCTTTACTGGTAACCTAGTCTATATCCGCAAAAAGAACAGGAGTACTTGTGGCACCTTAGAGACTAACAAATTTATTAGAGCATAAGCTTTCGTGGACAGTCCACAAAAGCTTATGCTCTAATAAATTTGTTAGTCTCTAAGGTGCCACAAGTACTCCTGTTTTTTTTGTTTATCAAACCTGCTCCCAAACATATTTTAGGAACATATCTCCAGCACACACGTACAGAATTTCACACACCATACATACATACATCACGCAATGATATTTATGACCAGCGTGGCGCCAGTTTTTATGATACCTTACTCCATACACTTTTATGTACAATAATATTGCATATCACCAGTTGATCCAAGTGCGTACTCTTTGGGGTTTGAGACCCCCCTGTTCTCCCTGGGGTATCTGGACCTTGATTGTCACAGTGGAACCATGTTGTCATCTGGCAAAGTCAGGTACAGAGAGAAATAGCANGAGGGAGTTTGGGTTTGGGAAGGGGTTTGGGGTGCAGGCTCTGGTACGGGGTTTGGTGTGCGGGCTCTGGGATGTAGTTTGGGTGCTGGGTGCAGGCTCTAGGCTGGGACAGGGAGTTGGGGTGTAGGAGGGGGCTTGGGGTGCAGGCTCTGGGAGAGTTTGGATGCAGGAGAGGTGTGGGCTCTGGGAGGGAATTTGGGTGCTGGGTGCGGGCTCTGGTCTGGGACAGGGGGTTGGGGTGCAGGAGGGGTTGTGGAACGTGGGGCTGGGCTGGGGATGAGGAGTTTGGGGTGCAGCAGGCAGGCTACCCCCGGGGCTGGGGGCCAGAGAGAATGACTCCCCCAAGCCCTCTCCCTGCTCTGGGGGAGGGGAGGACCCCTCCATGGCCCCTCTCGCACAACACTCACCCAAGCCCCCCCCCCCAGACTGTTGTTCAGGAGGTCCAGCCAGGATAAGTCCCCCCCCACCCCCGGAGTCGACTTGGAGTCACCTGCGGGGGGGCTGCCATGTGCCCTCCGCAGGTGCAGCAGCCGTCTCAGCCTGCCCCTGGCTCCGCTCCCTTGTAGCCGGTAGCAGCTGGCAAGGGAGCACAGTGTGGAGCTGCAGGGGGAAGCCGCTCACTGCCCAGGGTAGGTAGGGACCCTGGGCGCAGGCGCATGGGGGCGTCAAGCAGGGCTGGGGGACGCTCCAGGGGAGGTGTGTGGGGGTGGCAGGTGGGGCCAGGGGAGGTGCGCAGAGGTGACAGTAGCAATATGGTGTTGGCAGAGATGCACACAGTAAAGCAATTTACTAAATGTCCATTGGGAGTAAGAGTCATGGAAGGAAGCAGGATGTGATCTTGCAAAGTGCTGTGTATCCTCAACTCCCTTTGATGTAAAGGGTAGGTGGTGGCACTTGGTGCCTTCGAGGACCTGGTCCCCAAGAAGGAAGGAAAAAAGTGGTCTAGGTCCCAATACAACAGTGCACTTAAGCACATGTTTGACATTAAGTCAACCCTAGAGATTATGGGTTGCATCTTGCCAGGCTGTGTATATGAGTTATGGGAGAGCAGAGTGTTCATTACATGACAGTCTATAACTAAATGCAATCCAAATGATGGTACTGCAAACTGCCCAAACTATTTGTAGTACCTGTGTTTCCCTTTACTTTTGTAAAGGAAGAGGATTTTCATGAACTCAAGGAATATGTTGGTCTAATGCTGCAAAAATCTATTTTTCCATTAGAGGACCACAGCAATCTAATAAAAAAAAAATTGGCATGGCAAAGTCTGAGGGCTTCAAAGCATTTGAGATGAGAGTTTGCATCTTGACACTGATATGTGGATCACCAGGAGACTATTAATTCCATCTTCATAACTGTCTTATTATTTGTCATCTGTCACCTGGGTTAACCTGCATGACAAGATCTTAAGCAATTATGTTTTGTTCTCTCTACTCTTGCTTTTTCATCTCTCATAGTCTAAATGTAGCGTGTGTCATATGGGATGAGGACTTCTACATAGTGCCTGGATTTGCTTGTCCAAAATTTGATTGTCTTAGATATTGTTGCCCCTTTTGGCATGAGCAGGTAGCTGAAGTTCAGGAACTCAGAGTTGTTTCAGTTAGGATGAGAAATAGATTATATGATTCAGGTGCATTCTTGGTATAATCTTCTTTATTTACAAAGAATGTACACAAAGTTTCCCTGAACAGAATAGAAACAAACAGCAGCAGGCAGTTTCCTAGATCAGAAATCCCTTAGTCTGCTACTTCAGCAAATTCTGTGCCCAAGAAGCTGTTTTTCTACTTCTTCTCAGGTTTGCACTCATAACTGCTTCTTCTGTCTTTCTGCCTCCAACACACAACCTGCAACCAATATCCTAGCCCTTACGTTGCTGCCAAACCTCTCAGTCCTTCTGGCTTAGCTGTGGCCTGCCTTGCAGTCTAGTGTCTTGAATGGTGACCTCATGTCCCCCAGCTGTACTGTATAAAGGGCCTTGATTGCACCATCTACACAGCCTGAACGACTGCTTGACACACCCAATGGCTTTAATGAGGTCTGTGGTTGTCTTTAGCTCCAAGACTCACCTGGTGGCAGCCATTAGCACCAGCACACGAACAGTTCACAGAAGAATTCAAAAATTGTGTTGGACATGCATACAGGGCTAGATTTTCAAAGCCAGACCCTTACTCCTACAGACATGTCCTGACAAATTTTTAATGGCATATGCCAAAGGAGCATGCTACATTGAGCAGTTGTGCTGTAAATGTGTGTGTATTGCACGAGCAACTGCACACTAATTAGCATCATTCTCTATCTCAAATTGGATGTGCAATTGCAACCTGACACAGCTTTGGATGCCTGTTTAGGTATGTTCAGGGTATATACTAAATCCATCTGCCCAAATGCATCCTCTACTCTACCCCCAATGATCTTAATTATGAAACACTTGAAATTTTTGTGCTACAGGACTTCTGCCCTTGTTCTAGTCCATGTAATGCTGCTTACTAAGCCCATATGTAGTTTATAATTTCTGTGCAACAAGTATGCTAGCTGGCTTTCCGTGCAGCTATATTCTATTAATGCTAACCTTTGATGGAGTACCCCGCTAAGGCTGAATTGTATTATGGGGTTTATAAAACAACAAGGTGATTGCTGGCAGTACCCTAGTGCAGCCTCATCTAATGAACTTAGAAACAGAAACATTTGGAGGTCTAATTTTCTTTAATAAAGAAGGAGGAAGGACTTCTTTAGAAAATACTCCTAAAACAACTATTGTTGTTGTTGTTGTTTTCTTTCCTAATGCAAGAGAGCCAACTCTCCTGTCTCTCCTTGGACGTATGGGGCTAGTCCATTAAATGCCTATATGTGGGAGTGAAGTTATATACATGGATTTTTGCAGGATTAGGGCTTTGAGATATAAGTACTTCTCAGAGGTGAGGTAGTGCTTCTGTATGTTACTTCTCTCAGGAATTTCTGTTATATGATATCCACTAGCTTCACAATATGAACATTTTATTTTTAATATTTGAAAAAAACCTCTGCCCAAGTATGGAATTTTACAATGTCTATGTGTTTAAATTGTAAGGGGTCTTTCCCCATCTATTATGGGTGCCCAACACTTTCCATTATAATACCCTGTTTTCAGTTGCTTATACTTTGCCAAACTTTAACCATTTGTATGGAAATTTTCCATACCAGGTGTCTGCCTCAGGCTAACTTCTTTCGGGAAGGTTCTGGTAAAATGTCCAGCCACTTCTCAGAATGAGGTTAGGAGGAAATGTAGTGGTTTGAACACATTAATAATATTCTTCCAACCCTTTAATTGAGAAGTGCTAGCATCTCCATTCTTTGGAGCCAGGGCTTGACATTTGGCAAGCTGTTTACCTCAATGTCACAAGATGTACCTTTTGCCACTCCAGTGAAAATTCACCCAAATTTGGCCAAATTATAAGCCACCAAAATAATTCAGTTCACACATGCTTAGTAGAGACTTCAGCAGCTAAACCCTTGGAAGACCCTCTCCATCTGCACTGCACCTGATCCCTCCTGACACAGCTTCTGTATGCTGACCGGACTGTGCATGAGCAGTCCTCACAAAGTGACTGAGCATGCTCCACCTGAGGTAGCAGGGGCTGAGCAGGACTTTGATGACTATTGCTCGTCCCGGCTACCTGGGGCTGCTGTGGCGCTGGGCACAGGCTCAGGGAAGGGAGACTGTCTGCCCTGTGCTGACAGTGCTGCCCCTGCTGGTGTCCAGACATAGAGCTGAAGGAGAAATTCTGATCTGAATGCAGAGGGATGAGAAATGGTAGAGAAAGAGAACTGAGGAGTCAGATTATTAAAGTTTGTATTATAATGCATAGGCACCAGGGGGCTGAATTAAGGTGACACAGACACCTTAATTCCGTCATTGCCTAACTTTTCAGTGTTTGTCTTTGCTATCTTAGCAATCTTTTAACATTTTTTGATGTATTTTTTATTTATCTTCACATGCTAAATGCTTTTAGTCTTACTTGAATGTGCTTTATTTTTCTATGGTGAATTCAGCATGCAATACCAGACAGACCTGCTACTCTTCATAAAGGACAAAAGGAAAGATGGTGGTTGTTTATGTAATTTTCTATTCCTTTTTTTGTACTGGTCTGAAATCTTTCATTGTCATTTTTCCTTCAGAGACTAATGTGCCTATTAAATGCCCTGCTCAATGGATGTCATATGCAGGTCATTGTTACATAATTCAAAGAGACACCAAAATATGGAAAGATGCCTTAACTTCATGTAGAAAGGAGGATGGCGATCTGGCCAGTATCCACAACGTTGAAGAGTACAGCTTTATTGTCTCGCAGCTTGGGTACAGTGAGTATTTCTACAGGGTCCTATCAATATGTATATTGAAAAATGAACAATCTTCTAGTAATGCTCCAAGTACACTGGGTGCACTTCAGAAGTTCCAAAAGCTTGAAAGAATCAACTTGTACCAGAGAGATTCCTTATCTTTAAAAGGGGGAAATCTAACAAAACCAGTAGAATCTTTCAGAATGGTGGAACTTTCCACGTATCTGATGCCGTGTTGCCAAAGAATGACGGCACCAAACCTTATGCAGGGTGGGGAGGACATTGTCCTGCTTGCTGGGGGAGAGGGAATAGCACTTTATGGGCAGGGGTGGGAAAGAGGCTCAGAGGCTGCAGCAAAAGAGGTGGTGACGCTGACTCATCCCCCAGCAACCCGAAGGGCTGGGGAGTTGAAAAGGGACTAGCCCAATGGAAGAATCCCCTTTTCCCTGCACAAAGCAGAGCAGCACCCACCATTACTCCCCTTGTAGGTTGCAAAATACCAGGTTTGGTCGGGACCTGCTGTGGGCACCCGTGCACAACATCCTTTCTAGGAGGGCTGGGAAGGAATTTTTCCCTCACCTCCAGTTTGGTGTAGGTGGAGTGGGGTTTTGTTCACCTTCCCTGCAGAGGATTCAGAGAGGGCTTTGTTATGGTGAGCAGGGACGAGAGTTGCAACCGATTACGTAAGTGTGGGGCGGGTGTCCAGCGCAGGTAATCCACAGGGAAGGGATACAGTGACTGTTGGGTGATTGTCATAAGAGGCCATGGGAGGCTAAGCCTCCCCAAACAGCTGGCCTGCCTCCTTTAGCAGCTCTTGCAATGGCAAAGAGAGCAGTGCATTGTGGTAGCTATCCCACTGTGCAATGGGCCGCAGGGTGCTTTGGGAAGGGTTTGCAATGCCTCATGGGGCAGGCACAATGTCATATGATGCAGGTTTCCCAATCCCATTGTTCCATGGGCATCCTACTACATCGCCAGCTACAAAGTGGGGGGAGGAGGGCAGAGTGTGTGACAGGGAGTGTATGGGGAGGGAGGAGATGGTGTGTTTTGTGGGACAGAGAGTGTGTCAGCATGCAATCTTGTAAGTTCAGACAGCTGCAGGAAGCAACCAGTCCTGAGGCAGGGGAAGGGGAAACTCAGATATCAGCACCCCCGCCTCCATCCCCAGCTCTCTGCACAGCAATCTCTCTCTCGCTCACTCTCTCACACACATAGGCCTTGGCTACACTTGCAGATGTACAGCGCTGTGAGTTAAACCTGACTTTGCGCAGCTGAGTAGGGAAAGCGCTGCAGTCTGTCCACACTGACAGCTGCCAAGCGCACTGTTGTGGCCACATTTGCAGCAATTGCAGCGCTATTGGGAGCGATGCATTATGGGCAGCTATCCCACAGAGCACCTTTTCCCATTCTGGCGCCGTGCGTTGTGGGAAGGGGGTGTGGGAAGGGGAATTCTGGGTCCTGTCCCAATGCCCCGTGATGCCTCACTTCGCATCCCAGAAATCCCTTTGTTTCCGTCCACCTTTGGCGCCATCTTTCAACGGTTTCTGTGCAGCGTGATCTGTCTGCGGGAAATGGAGTCCGAACTGCTGAGATGTATGCTGACGAATCTTGCCAGTACGTCACGTTTGGCTGTCGAACTATTCCTTAAGATCCAAAGTGACAGTGAGAGTGAGGGTGAGGAGTCCGATGATGCTATTGAACCACGTAACGCGTACGACATGAAATTGGTTGTGGCATTCACGGACATACTCAGCACCGTGGAACGCCACTTTTGGGCTTGGGAAACAAGCACCGAGTGGTGGGATCACATCGTCATGGAAGTCTGGGATGACGAGCAGTGGCTGCAGAACTTTCGGATGAGAAAAGCCACTTTCATGGGACTGTGTGAGGAGCTCGCCCCCACCCTGCGGCGCAAGGACACGAGATTGAGAGCTGCCCTGCTAGTGGAGAAGCAGGTGGCTATTGCAATGTGGAAGCTGGCAACTCCAGACAGCTACTGGTCGGTCGCAAACCAGTTTGGAGTGGGAAGGTCGTCCGTTGGAATCGTGTTATGCAAGTTTGCAAGGCCATTAATTGCATCCTACTCAGAAGAACCGTGACTCTGGGTAACGTGCAGGAAATAGTGGATGGCTTTGCACAGTTGCCTAACTGTGGAGGGGCGATAGATGGGACGCACATTCCTATTCTGGCACCACCCCACCTAGGATCCGAGTATGTTAATCGGAAGGGGTATTTCTCGATGGTTCTCCAGGCGCTTGTGGATCACCGTGGGCATTTCATTGACATTAACACAGGCTGGCCCAGAAAGGTGCATGACGCACGCATCTTTCGGAACACTTGGCTGTTCAGGAAGATGCAGGCCGGGACTTTTTTCCCAGAGCGGAAGATCATGGTAGGGGAAGTTGAAATGCCCATTGTGATCCTTGGAGATCCCGCTTACCCGTTAATGCCGTGGCTCATGAAACCCTACACAGGGAGCGTTGACAGCAGCAAGGAATGGTTCAACTACAGGCTGAGCCGGTGCCGAATGACTGTGGAGTGTGCCTTTGACCATTTAAAGGGCCGCTGGCGAGCTCTGTATGGGAAGCTAGACTTGGCCGAAAACAGCATCCCCGCGGTTATATCTGCGTGCTGTGCCCTCCATAATATTTGTGAAGGGAAGGGTGAAAGCTTCACTCAGGCATGGACCTCTGAGGTTCAACACCTGGAGGCTGAATTTGCACAGCCAGAGAGCAGGGCTATTACAGGGGCCCAGCGCGGGGCTGCAAGGATTAGGGATGTGTTGAGGGAGCAATTTGAAGCTGAAAACCAGCAGTGTTATCTGGTGCCCTGCACGGGAGTGAAGTGCAGTAGTTCCAATCTTTAGGAATCAGTGTTTGCTAAGCAGACTTGCAATGCCTGTTTATTTCCTGGGCTAAGGAGTCTTTTACTTTATGCAGTAATAAAGAATGTTTTCAAACCCAAAGAATCCATTTATTGAAAAGAAACAAGGGGGTGGAGTGGGGAACAGTACAATCACAGATTCGTGTATGTCCTGTCTAGTGTGCTGTGCAGTGAGTGCTGCACTTCAGGACAGCTATACTGCATGGTGATGGGGGTTGAGTGCAGAGGGTAAGGGTCATGGTTTTCAGGGCTGGGTGGTGAAGATACTGGTGTTGGAGGCAGCGGGTGGCGTGAAGAACACGGAAGTTGGGGAAAGTGGGTTGGAGGTGACAGTGGGGCACAACGGACAAAGGCTGGGGGGGGGGAGGGTGGCGTTTGCGGTACTGCTCCTCTTTCTGCATGGCTACCAGCTCCTGGATAGCATCTGCTTGGTGCTCCAGGATGCTTATGAGCCTATCAGTGCTTTGCTGCCGGTGCATGTGCTTTGCCGCCGGTGTGCTGCGTTTTCCTGGCGGATCCTGCTTTCTCTCTTTCTCTCTCCCTTCAGTCCTGTGCTTTCTCATTCTCTTTAATAGATTGCCGCATCACTTCTTGCAACATGTCTTCTTTGCTTTTTTGCAGTCTCTTCCTGAGTCTTTGCAGTCTCTGAGCACGCGATTAGAGGGACGGCTGAGGTCTCAAGGTTGATGCAGTTGTATAGGCAAAACGCAACATTTAACAGAGGCAGCATTGTTTATACTAGACAGAGTAATGATTCCCCCCCACACTTAAGGAGTAGAAAACACACAGGGTCTACACAATAGCATAATTTTCTCGTCCGAAACAGAGCACACACATCCCACGGGAGCCTCAACATGGTGAGTAAGGGGGACTGATTGTTTCAGGGCTGCACTGTCCTCTGGGTTTCTGTGCCTTGGGGAGAGCCAACAGCTTCAGGGGACACCTACGCTGAACACTGTCCCAACATTTTCCACAGGAATTTGTCCTGGACGATATCTCGCTGCTGAGGGTGACCTGGGAAGCAAGGGAGGGTCTTCTACTGCAATGCGGCTTCTGCTGTGACCCATATACAGCTTGCCTGTGTGCAGCAATGGTCCCCTCGCGGCACAGTGGCACGGACACGTTAGCCTGGCTGGGACAAGGACCACGGTGGCTCTCCCGATAAACCTGTGCAAGCGAATTGCACGCGTTCTGGATGAGACATTCGAGGAGATTACCGAGGCTGATTACCACAATGTGATAAACCACATCAGTGCACTATTCTGCATCTAGGCATGCATGCCTAGCCCTCCTCTCCCAAAGAGCCCGCACTGAAAAAATTCCTTCCCAAAAAAAAAAAAAAAACGCTTACCGGGAACCTGCTCTTCTGTTTGTCCTCCACCAAGTACCGGCCGCTGCGACTGGCTCCCTTCCTCCTGGCTCGAGAAGAGCTCCTGGCTGCATGGCTCCAGGGGTTCCGGGGTGTCTCCATCCGGCCCACCACCATCATTCCTGTTTTCCATCTCCTCCTCCTCCTCCCCCCACACCAGCTCTGAAATGTCCATGGTGGTGCTCAGAGTGGAGGTGGGGTTAACCCCAAGTATCGCATCCAGCTCTTTGTAGAATTGGCAGGTCGCGGGGGGAGCACCTGAGTGGCCGTTTGTGTCACGGGCTTTGCGGTAGGCACTCCGCTGCTCCTTCACTTTAATCCTACACTGCAGGGCGTCCCGGTCATGGCCCCTTTCCATCATGTCCTTTGATACCTTCCCGAAGGTATCGTAATTCCTACGGCTGGAGCGCAGCTGGGACTGTACAGCTTCCTCCCCCCAAACACTGATGAGGTCCAGCAACTCACCATTGCTCCATGCTGGGGCTCGCTTGGCACGTGGAGGCATGGTCACCTGGAAAGATTCGCTGATAGCACTCCACGCGACGCCGGGCTGAGCAAACAGGAAGGGAATTTTTAAAATTCCCGGGGAATGTAAAGGGTCGGTCACATGGTTGGTTACCTGAGGCCAGGGCAGTAGAGTTTGAACTGATGACCAGAGTGGCTAGAACAGGGATTGTGGGATACTGCCGAATAATTCTGGAGGCCATTCACAGCGCATTGGGTGGCCACACTGGCGCCGCAGCACTGCAGCGCCAGCACTGCACTCGCTATTCCTCTCGGAGAGGTGGAGTACATGCAGCGCTGCAACCACGGAGATACAGCGCTGCAAATGCCTTGCCAGTGTGGATGGGGAGTGAGTTACAGTGCTGGGGGCGGCTTTACAGCGCTGCAACTCGCAAGTGTAGCCAAGGCCTTACATACATACATACATACATATGCCTGCCTCTGTGTTCATCAGCACGAGCATGAGCATTCCACATTAATGGTTTGCTTTGTGTCCCAGAGTAGATCAGCACAGCATGCAAGGGTTGTCAGAAACAGCTTTGAAAGGGGAGGGGCACATGTCTGCAGGCAGCCAAGTGCAAAACAATGAGCAAAGGCCACTTGAGGGATTATGAGACACTTCCGAAGACCAATTGATTGCTTTCTGCACTTTACAGTGCAGAAACGTTTACAGTGCCAATACAGTGCTGGAGCCTCTGTGCTTTTAAGGCTTACGACTCTTGTGGAAGTGGGTTTTTTTTTTGTCTCCATGGGAGTCATAAGCCTTAAAGCGCAGTCAATGTATATGACAGGTCACAACAAGTGGATACAACAGACAGGGGAGCACAAGATAACAGTGAGAAATTTGAGATTAGTGTACTAAGCAGTGGTCACACAGCACATCAGACGTCGAGACATTGTCATGTATTTTGTAGGCATCATGGTTGAGTTGAGTTATAGGAGAGATCTGGAGGAGAATAATAGGGTGGCTTTGTGCATTTTTACAGCTGTTCTCCCCACATAAAGGGGAGCATGGGGGAAAGTATTAAGGTATTTGTGGGGAAAATGGACTGATAGGTGATAGACTGGCATGATTGTTGGGGTGAAGACAGGGAGTCAATGGATCTGTACTACACAAGAGACTATGGATAAGATGTGAATGACTCGAGAAATGAAGACAAATAGTTTTGCTTGGTGTGGAGGGATGTGAAGAGGGGGAAATCCAAACAGTTCCTACTGCACATTTTAGTTGGGGTAGGAATAAAGTATTCTCAAGAACAGGAATGACCTGCAGTATTTTGGGAAAAGTGACAAGTATTTTGATTGTCAACTCTACAAGATAATGCATAATTTTTTTAAACAATAAGAAAATGAGGACAATTCTGCTTTGCTCATTGTTTGTACTGAAGAGTAGCAACATAAAGAAAGTACATCCTTTTTTTTTTTTTTTTTTTAAAAAGGGCCATTTTTAGAAATTCATGAAAGGCTATTTAGGTTGCAGCAATTTACAAGAAATCTGAACCTGGAAAGCGGAGCTAAAAATAATTCAGTTTTTAATGATAATCCAGTTTAGATAAATTAGCATTTTGGAGGAAATCTGAGACCCAGCTATTGTAGTCAGGTTATCTCCGCGGTTTGTGGGATGACCCTTCCTGATAAAATTAGACCTGTGAAGAACAGTCAGCATGTTTTATGAAGCAGAGACTTACTTCCAGAAGCTGTTACTTAAACTTCCTGAGCATAAATTCTTCACTCTAGAATGGAACTGAAAGTTCATACTGTGTAAAATGATTATTAGCAAATCTCCTAATTTGATTTTTAGAGCCAATGGATGAGCTGTGGATTGGACTGAATGACAATAAGGTTCAGATGTATTTTGAATGGAGTGATGGTACTCCTGTGACATACACCAAGTGGCTACGTGGTGAACCAACTCATGTGAACAACAGGCAAGAAGATTGTGTTGTCATGAAAGGACAGGTAAAGTAATCCAGTTATGTCTGTCTCATGTGAGCCTGTTTTTCTTTTTATCCATTTTTCTGTCCAAGAGCGTAGGAATTGGGGGTAACTTTTGTAGCTCCAAAGGTTTTTAGAGTTACTTTTGTGGGAATCTTGTCAGTGTTTACATGTGCTATGAAGTTGTTTTCATTAGTTTCATAATAAATGGACAAGAGAGGCCATACAATGACTTTTCTCAAAGGTTAACTCCTTGTGTTGCTATGAAGCACTCTGAGTCTACTACTCGGTAGGTCTCCCATGAACTGGGCTTCAGAAGAATACGCCTACCTATTTGATGAAACACATGAACATGTGTGACTGTGGCTTCCAGGAGAATGGAAAAAATAAAGAAATTTGTTTAAGACTTGGGAATTTTTCTGCTTTGGCTGGGCAGAGGCTGTATAACTTAACAAATTGCACAGATTTATAAACTTCACTATGAAAATATATTAAGGAGAAATCCTGTTAATAAAAGAGCCTGACTTTCTGAAAAAACATTTGGATCCCAGACCTTGGGTTTATGTGGTCTAGATATATTGCATGAATGTATTGTCGGGCTGCTTTGATAAGGGCTACCTGTTAGCACTATTCCCAGAAAAATGAGGTACAGCTTCTGCAGTGACAAATATGATAAGCAAATAGAAAGAGTTTAGATAAGAGAGTCTGGTAAGAGATAGTCATGCAGGGTACAGCTATATGACACCAGCAAAATTTTTTTTTTGCCAGATCTGTGATAGTGTGAAAGATTTGTACTTACCACCCACTGCAGGTTCACCTATTTATCAAGGCAAACATAGTTTTCAATAGCAAAACCTACATAAGAATGGCCATACTGGGTCAGACCAAAGGTCCATCTAGCCCAGTATCCTGTCTACCGACAGTGACCAATGCCAGGTGCCCCAGAGGGAGTGAACCTAACAGGTAATGATCAAGTGATCTCTCTTCTGCCATCCATCTCCACCCTCTGACAAACAGAGTCTATGCAAACCTCCTTTTCATTTTGCAAAATGTCTCAAAGGTGAAAGAGGAGGAATAAATATACAAATAATCTTTCCAGCTGTCCTGAAAGCCGCACAAGGTTTATATATGGCAGACCACTTAGGCCTAGGACTAAAGAAATATGAAAGAAATCTCAGCACTTGCTTCTAGTCTTGGCAGGTCTTGAGCTAGAGGATCTTAATATTGGAATACATTTATATCTTAAAAATCTCTTAGGTCACTTTTTATGGGTTTTTAAGTCTGTCTCTGGGGAAACAAACACATGAAATTATGTATGTATTTTCATATTTGCCACTGACAGCATTGGCAGAGGAATACTGTACTTTTTTTTTATCCTGTCACATCAGCCTACATCCTGAAAACAGATGTCGTTTAATGAGACAAACACATTTCATGGCAGAGCTCCAACATTTCAATAGGAGCTTTTTTTATCTTCATCGTGGTGTTGTCTGTTTTAATATTTTCCCATATCCATTCATATTTATATGGCTGATCTCAATAAGCTTAGCAGAAAGTTAATAACCTTCGGGGATAATGGATAAGAGGAAGTTGGAAACTAATTCTAACAATAGGATATACAATACTATAGCATAGTTTGTCAGCACTTCTTTGATAAGTTATCTATTCCAGGGGCTTATGATTTCTGTACATCTACATTTAATGAGATATAGCATGCATTTAGCAATTGGTATGATCTGGTAGGACACCCATTGTTAAGATATCTCCATTTTTTTTTTTTATCTCCTAGAACTGGAAGGAATAATTTAAAATAAATCACAGATCTACGTTTTCCCCTTTCACAGCACTACAAAAATAAATATCCATGAACATTAATAACATTAAAGAACTAATGAAAAATTGTTGAAAGACTATAAGGCCCACTTGATTGATAAATTTCTCTCCTTATGTGATTTTCAGGATGGATATTGGGCAGATCATGCTTGTGAAAAGAAACTTGCATACATCTGTAAAAGGAAACCTTTGGCAGAAGCTAGTGGAGAAGAGGAGATCATTGATCCAGGCTGTCAAATAGTAAGTGCAAAATAAGTTATGTGAGTTGAATAAGCATGGAACAATTGAGACATTAAATACAAACCAGATTACTGTGAGGTTAAGGGTGGACAGCCAAAAATTGGTCTGTATTGGCCTCACTGGAGCATCTGGCCTCCACAGTCTTCATAATGTGTAGGACATATAGTATACCTGGAAGAGTAAATAGATCTAGCTTCCAGCTGCCCTCTGGCCCATGCTTCACAATTCTATTTGGAGTACCCCAAACCTATAGTTCCTGTAGCAGATTATTACTTTCCTGCCCTGGAATCAAGTTCTCCTTGCAGGATTGAACTTGAAGTTTATTGAGGTGAAGTAATGCTACCCTGAGGCTGGGGAGAAGGGGCGAGCACAGACTTAACAGAAGCATTATTAAGAAATCATTCTATGTGACATTTTGTTTCATGAAACAGTATGTTATAAAGAGATATAAAAGATTTATCAACAATTTTGTGTAGCCTACATGTGACTCAGAGATGCAAGTATTTGGTTTTGTTATAGTCCAAGTAGCTTTATGAGTCTACCGTTTTTCATTAATGTATGTCTTATAGTTGATACTTTTATATATGTGTATTATACATTTAACATCCAAGTATTTTTGGGTCTTGTGTGCTTCTGAAGACCCATAATGCTTTTGTGTTGAACTAGATCCAAATTTCTGATAGAATATTCCACTTTGCTTGTTCAGTCTGTACATATAACTGAGGCAGTTTCACTGTTGGATAAGCAGACAAAGAAAAGATAACCTGAAGCTCGGCACTGGCTCAGTTTTGATTTTTTTTGTTTTTTTTAGCGTCCTTTACGAAAGAGATATCCCTACAGGAAAAATTGAGTCAGCACTTCGCTGCTGAATAAACACTCCCATGTTCTACTTATTTCAAGGAAATATTTTGCTAACTTATTTTCCATCTCTGCTTGTTGTTCACATTGTGACCCCTTCATTCTTATTGTTTGTTGGTTGCCCCATGGTTTAGCAGTAACGTTGTATTCTATATAATTTTTAAAAAACAGAATAGAAATGAGTATTACATCACAATTTACCAACAAGCTTGTGTGATTGCCTAATATTTATTTTGACAGGGATGGAAAAGACATGGCTTTCATTGTTACATGATTGCAAGTACATTTGCATCATTTTATGAAGCCAATCAAACGTGTGGAAGGAACCAGGCTTCCCTAGCTACTGTTGAAAACAGGTATGGAAAAGGCTGCTGTTCTGACAGCTTACAGGACCTTAGAAGGCTCAAAATCCTTAAATGGTCTAGATCATCAAAATAAAATACCCAATGTTGAGCAAAGTCAGAGACGGGCTTGAGGCAGAAAATTAGAATGGGATATCGAACCTCTCAAAACGTGTGTGTAGGTGGGTGGGTGCCCAAATCCAAGGGTGTGGGTCAGCCCACTGTAGAGATGGGTGACTGCCATGAAATTTGAATTCACCATTATATAGGGTCTGCAGAGCAAATTAGTCCCTCACTTACATCTGTGCAAACCTATTCCTGTCAGTGAGGTTGCATAGGTGTGAGTGACTGGAAATTAGTAAACAATTCTGTTGCTGATGCACACACACAAAAATAGAATTACATTTGCTCTGTCTGAGTCGTGTTGGCTCTGCAGAGCTTACAAGAGTAAAAAGCAAAAAACAAACAAACAAACAAAAACCACCCTATTTTTGTTGCCAAATAAATAGCTAGGGCTCTGAATCCCACACAGGAAGCAGATCTTCTGAGTGAGAAGGGGCTATTTTTACTAGTTACTTTTTCTGGCGTAGAGCTGGACTTTAAAAAAAAAAAAAAAGTCATCTGAGCATTTTCTGGCTATGCCAAAGGGACAGGAGACATCTGATATGCTTTTAATCAGGCCACAACTTTATTATTAGATGTTTGGGGCTACCTGGCAGGTAAGCGTATAGTGCAGGTAACCCCATGTTCATTCAGGAATTACCCAGGGGGCTCCCCTTCTTTTTCCATCTAGGTCCCCCAGCCAATTCATTGCCAGGACCTTACCATCCACCCCCTGCCTTGTAGGAGGGTTAAGGTGGGCTACAAGAAATGGGGGTTGGCTCCCTGCCATACCAGTCATAGGAGCCCCAGCCACCCTTCCCCTCCCCCGTTCCATTCATTTAAGCCCTTTTCCAAGCCATTTATCTGGTCACTGTATACTTTCTGCCACAAGGAGGTGCCAGCAATTAGCTTGGCTGCCTTCACCCCAAACCCAGTAGGGTTCTCAGACATCTCCTAATGCTCCCTTTTATATCAGCCAGAACAAATCTGCAGCAAAGCCTGGCAGGGGAATCCCACCTTCCCTGAATAATTCTGGTGCCCCAGGTTGTATTAATACTGACCACCTGAGGTCACACACATGTTTTGTATGCTTCTGTCGCGGTGAGCGACTCACTGCTGCGGCGCCTTCTGCTGGTTGTCTCAGGGAATTAGCATTTCCAGCCTCTGGAGCGCTCTCTGCAGGCTGGTGTCCCAAAGCCACAGGCCCCCATGTCCCTCCCAGGACCTGGTGACCCTTGTCTTTGGGATGCTGCCCCCAACCCTCTATCCCCACCTTGCCTCAGTCGTGGGCTACTCAGCCTGATTGGGGTGTGGCCCCCAGCTGAGGCTGCTTTCCACAATCAGCCCCGCTTTTTCTTCCCTGTCACAGCCCTCTCCCCGGGCTGTTTTAAGCTTTTTAAGGCAGGAGCAGATGACCCCCTCTCCCCCGCTACAGCTTCCTAATGCCAGTGCTCAGTTGTCCGAATTGCCTCTTCCCCCATACACAGCTGTACTGCTGCTGTTGTGGCCCTGGTTCCGGATGAGTGGCAACCAAATTCCATGGAGCAGAACCAGGCTTCCCAGCTTCCCAGACAATAACAGATTCTCCCCAGCCTCCTTGATCAGTCATTGACTGTTGCAAGTTTAATATCCCAGCTTGTCCCTGCCAGTGTATGTCACACAGTTCCAAGTTCCCCCCCGCAGAGCCCCTACAGAACCCAGGAACTAGCTCGCTGATCCTGAAAGCACAACAAATTGCTATCAAGAATGCTGCTCTGAACAAGACTGCCTAGATCCCTGAGAACTTTAACTGTGGTAGGACTACAGGACTCCTCCCTGGGGCCATTGGAATGCAACCACCCCACCAGAAATCTTTGAGTTAAAACCACTGCGTGGATATGGATAATTATTTAGTCCACTGACAAACGTAACAGCTGGGAGGCTATTCAAGATTGTTGAGGACACCGGTTGATGGGTTGCCAGTGACACCATGTACTGCAGCACCTGCTCCTCTGTAATGGAACATAAGAACATAAGAATGGCCAAAGGTCCATCTAGCCCAGTATCCTGTCTACCGACAGTGGCCAATGCCAGGTGCCCCAGAGGGAGTGAACCTAACAGGTAATGATCAAGTGATCTCTCTCCTGCCATCCATCTCCACCCTCTGACGAACAGAGGCTAGGGACACCATTCCTTACCCATCATGGCTAATAGCCATTAATGGACTTAACTTCCATGAATTTATCCAGTTCTCTTTTAAACGCTGTTATAGTCCTAGCCTGCACAACCTCCTCAGGTAAAGAGTTCCACAAGTTGATTGTGCGCTGTGTGAAGAAGAACTTCCTTTTATTAGTTTTAAACCTGCTGCCTATTAATTTCATTTGGTGACTCCTAGTTCTTGTATTATGGGAATAAGTAAATAACTTTTCCTTATCTACTTTCTCCACATCACTCATGATTTTATATACCTCTATCATATCCCCCCTTAGTCTCCTCTTTTCCAAGCTGAAGAGTCCTAGCCTCTTTAATCTCTCCTCATATGGGACAACCCCTAATCATTTTAGTTGTCCTTCTCTGAACCTTTTCTAGTTCCAGTATATCTTTTTTGAGATGAGATCACATCTGTACGCAGTATTCAAGATATGGGCGTACCATCGATTTATATATGGGCAATAATATATTCTCCGTCATATTTTGTATCCCCTTTTTAATGATTCCTAACATCCTGTTTGCTTTTTTGACCGCCTCTGCACACTGCGTGGACGTCTTCAGAGAACTATTCACGATGACTCCAAGATCTTTTTCCTGATTTGTTGTAGCTAAATTAGCCCCCATCATATTGTATGTATAGTTGGGTTTATTTTTTTCCCATGTGCATTACTTTACATTTATCCACATTAAATTTCATTTGACATTTTGTTGCCCAATCAATTAGTTTTGTGAGATCTTTTTGAAGTTCTTCACAGTCTGCTTTGGTCTTAACTACCTTGAGCAGTTTAGTATCATCTGGGCCATTTGTTGACTGGCCTTCCCACTCCTGTAACTGCATGAATTCATTAAAACTTGTCTCATAGCTCTGCCATTTGAACGCAGCCAGCTGATCTCCATACTACTCAGATAACCATCTACCCAAGGTTCCATAGCGCTAGCAGCATCCACTCAGCTTCTTGGCTGGCTCCTGGTGCCAGCTCCTGAAACTGGAGCATCTGAAAATAAGGCAAGGTGTCTGCTATGCTAGTATCAACCCCAGAAATGGTGATAAAGTAATCAATATTCTCTTAGAGCATATTTAAGGACCATCAATTCAACCCATTCCCGCTCTGGGGGAAAAACTTGCAAGGTTTGTACAGGCCTTTGTGTGAATGGTCCTGCCACACTGCCCTCAATTCGTTCCTGTGGAATCATTTGCTTTACAACGTAGCCCATCTATGCCCATTACATCAAAAACATTTTTTTGTTTGTTTGATATCAAATTGCTCCTAGTCCCCATAAAGAGGATCCTAAAACATGAGCAAACTAACCAAACAGAGTTGATTTCTATCTGAAAGTTCTTCACAGTTCTTTCAGTGTATTTTACATGAGGAGATGATGCACAATATCCAATATTACATGTTGGAGGAACACAGAAGGGGTAGGTTATGGGGAGTCAGAACTTACTTATATTTGGTCGACGGGTCCTTTTGGAATTTCTCATATTTGTTTCTGTAGTGTCTTAGTAGATCTGTATGCAAACTCTACGTGGCATAGATTGTATTTTCCTATATTTGTGTATGAGTGCATAGCACATTTCTGGTACAACTGTAATACAAATAATTAACAGCAAATTCATCTGGTCTTGGAACTAATAACAATAACAAATATGCAAATGTTTTTTTAAATGATTTGATTTTGCAAGACTCCCATCTCTATTGTATTTCCAGTGAGCCTTCTATGTATTGCTGACTTTTAAGTATAGCTGACTTTTATTTCTACATCTTCCCAGCCCCACAAGCACACATTTATATGATGTTCTTAGTTAACAGATTTGATTTTCATGATTGTTAGTTGAAGTAGTGAATTATAGTTTCTGTCAATACCATCCTAGACTGCATACTTTTGTTTACTTCTTCTGTAGTATGACAGACCCTTAATCTGGAGTAGATACTTGTGGTTATTTTAACACCAAACTGCTGTCTTGCATATAGCACCAAGTATTTAAAATATAGAACTATTGTAAATTCTCTAGAATTAAGATTATATTCCACCAAGATAACACTAGGTGCCTTTCTTCCCCTTCACTTGTTCACACTACTTCAGTCCTTCTGAATATAATTTTGTTTACTCTACAGAAAGAAAGGGGTGAGAGAAATTACAAATTCAAAATATGCCAAATATGTCCTCTGTGAATGATTCCACTTTATTCTGTTGTGTTATACAAATAAATATGCCTAAACCACTCATTTAATAACTCTTGTAATATAAATGATAATGACATACTATGTACAAATATTGATTTAAAACCAATTTGACTATTGTCTTCTTTTTGTGCAGATATGAACAAGCTTTTCTAACTAGTCTGACTGGGCTGAGGCCTGAAAAATATTTTTGGATTGGTCTTTCAAATATACAAGAAAAGGGGACTTTCAAGTGGACCAATGGGGAAGCAGTCCTATTCACGCACTGGAATTCAGAAATGCCAGGTATATATAGCACTACAATATTGGTTGGGGAGTACAGGGGCCACACTGCAATACTCAATGTTTAGACAAAAAAAAATTGTAATTCCCTTAGCAATTCATTCTGTATCCTCTGCTGGATTGTACAGCAGTTGGCAGTTTGCAGATGCTTCTTTGGTGAAGGGTATCATTGTCAGGAATTTTGGTTTGCTACTTTGGTGTGAATGGTGTAAGTGATCTGCGTGCCTGCATTATGTTAGCCTGCTGGTTAGTGTTGAAATGCGATTGTATACAAGCTTGGAAAAAGCTCAAATTGAAATCGGTTCTGATTTGCCATTGTAATGGGAAAGACTGAGTTAGTGTTGGGGCTGGGCTGACATGGAGTACATAGTGTGTGGTGGCTTAGAGAGAATGCTAGATAGGAAATAGGGGGTGAGGTGTCTTGTGATGTACTTGACCCCATCATAATCAGTATGTTACCAGAGGGAATATCAATAAAAAGTTATATAGTTAGTTTGGGATAACCTAGCACTGAATGAGTGGGGCCAAAAAAATAGAATTGAAAAGTAGCCTTGTGAATATTAGCTAAGACATCCTAAGTGTTCATCCTAAAAACCTGTTTTTTAATATGAAAATATCATGCCATCCTGCTAACAGGCTGTGCCTAGGACAGCTTATTCTGTTGAACACCAGATTTATTTAGATCACTTTGTTATCTGAGGATATTTCAATGGATTCGATTCCATCTGCGTGGTTGTAATTCACACCTTTGCAGAAGGCCAGCCCAATGGCTTGTGCAGTCCTTAAGTTCTGAAAATGGGGTTTAAGTAGGACTTAGGTGCTGCTAGACACCATGCTGACCATTTGCTATGCCAATAGTGAACAAAATTCTGCATTACTTTTCATAAGATCCTGTGGTTAGCCTTTATGTTCAAATGCTTTTGATGCATGTTGAAAAATGCCCACTGTCTTTGGTAAATCATACAAGGCATGTGTGAAAGAACTGTGGGCTACATAGATATAGACACTGCAGTTATCAAAAGGGACATTAAAACCGGGGTCTGTTAAAACTGAGAACATAGCACCAAAAACACAGGCCTCTACCACTTGAGTTCAGAGGAAAACTGTAGTTGTCAGAGACTAGAAGGTTGTGAAGCTGCTAGGGCCAGCTACTAAAAGGCAACAGGATGATATGTACTGACTAAGTATACTAGACATATATGTCCCTTAAATTCACTGAATGACCTTTGTGAGTTGAAAAAATTATCCATTTGAATGTGTGAAGAAATATAATTCGTTTATATGAGGACAGAACTCAAAGTTCATGAAGTTCTAGATGATACACAGTTTGGTTTTCATTTCTTTTTATATATATAAAGGAAGAAAGTCAGGCTGTGTTGCCATGAGGACTGGAATTGCTGGTGGATTATGGGATGTTGTGAAATGTGAGGAAAAGGCAAAATTTCTCTGTAAACAGTGGGCTGAGGGAGTGACACCTCCGCCTATTCCAACAACAACTCCTGCCCCCACATGCCCAGAAGGTTGGGATTCAAATAATCGTATTAGTTTCTGCTTCAAAGTAAGTACAGCAAATAATTCTGAATTAATATAGACTCTGTACATATTTGAAACACAGAAGTGAAAAGAAGAATTTAAACAATAATGACTTCCATGCAGACTAGACATGTTTGCATTTTCTCTCCATCTTGAAAGGATCTCGGAGTGTTTTGTAAACAGGATTTACAAGCTATAGGTAGGGGTCACTCACCCATCACTGAAATGCAGACGCCAGCAACTATTTAATAATACACAACAATAGGCGAGAGAGGCTTGCAACTGCTCCCCTCGCTTCTCACCTCTGGTGTTCAAACCTGACTTTTCTTCTCTCACATCTCTAACTCCTATTAAATTTTAAACTGTTTTTTCCTCATTGTTTGTATTATAGTAGAGGTTGGTCTCACCAGTGCCCTCTGCTAGCTGTGGCTCAGATGTTTGCATGTAAAGTGAAACAGATTTTGTGTACAAGGCATTCTGTAATCTGTATAACACATTTTAAATTTTATACTGTCTGCTTTTTGATTTGTTAGATTGTATGACACCATACCAGAGGGGCAATAGATCATGTTTTTTGATTCTATGATGCATATAGTGTATCTCTGATTGTAAAATATACTCTCATTAGCCTTTTGCAAGAGATCAAAAGAAATCATGGTTGGAATCTCAAGAATATTGTAGAGCAATAGGAGGAGATCTGGCCACCATTAATGGTAAAGAAGAACAATATGTTATTTGGCATTCCGTAGCGTGAGTATCTATCTATATTATGGTTATTTTTTCACTTTATCCATTAAATGAGAAAAATAAATGCCTTTTGATCCTTCCTGCAATAGTTGGTTTCAGCAAAATATTTATACTTTGGTACAATATTTGTCATCCAATTTAAAATATTTTAGAATTGTAATATTTACAATCAGTTAGGGATTCCAAAAGTTTAATGAATTGGTATACTTTTGCCTGCATATTATTTGGGAATTTATAAAATTGCCACAGAGGTAATTTGGTACAACATGTGAAAATTTATGAAGGAGGAAAATGTTCACATAAAACTGGTCAAGGTTTTTATTGTTCCCTAGCTCTAACTAACCAGGTTGTTGAAACAATTTCAAATAGCTTTGCTCCTATGCAGTGAATGTCAGTGCAATTACGTGGTCTCTAGTAAAGGAACTCATAACATAGGGTAATACATTATCAATGTGATCAAATGTATTTTTTAAGAAAAGCAGCGTGCACATCACAAAACAGGTTTTTCTAGTAATAGCTTCTGAAAACAATCCCCGTGTATTCCAAAACACCTAAATCAAGTATTATTGGCCAAATTTTCAATGAGGCCTTAAATTATGCTTGTAAATTTTGCATGTGCAGGTTATAGCTCTGGATTCAAAGGCCATTGAAGTCAGAGCCTTATCATTGATGTCAGCAGGCTTTAGTGGATGCAGATAGGATAAGGCAACAGAGGGTCCTGTGGCACCTTTGAGACTAACAGAAGTATTGGGAGCATAAGCTTTCGTGGGTAAGAACCTCACTTCTTCAGATGCAAGAAGTGCATCTGAAGAAGTGAGGTTCTTACCCACGAAAGCTTATGCTCCCAATACTTCTGTTAGTCTCAAAGGTGCCACAGGACCCTCTGTTGCCTTATCCTATCTGCATCCACTAAAGCCTGCTGACATCAATGATAAGGCTCTGACTTCAATGGCCTTTGAATCCAGAGCTATAACCTGCACATGCAAAATTTACAAGCATAATTTAAGGCCTCATTGAAAATTTGGCCAATAATACTTGATTTAGGTGTTTTGGAATACACGGGGATTGTTTTCAGAAGCTATTACTAGAAAAACCTGTTTTGTGATGTGCACGCTGCTTTTCTTAAAAAATACATTTGATCACATTGATAATGTATTACCCTATGTTATGAGTTCCTTTACTAGAGACCACGTAATTGCACTGACATTCACTGNGATGACCTTTCAAGGTCCCTTCCAGTTCTAGGAGATAGAATATCTCCTAGAACTGGAAGGGACCTTGAAAGGTCATTGAGTCCAGCCCCCTGACTTCACTAGCAGGACCAAGTACTGATTTTGCTCCAGATCCCTAAGTGGCCCCCTCAAGGACTGAACTTACAACCCTGGGTTTAGCAGGCCAATGCTCAAACCACTGAGCTATCCCTCCCCCCTTCCAGAGGCAATTTTAGAGACCATTTTAACTTTCGATTATTAGGACACTGTTTTGCCACCATTACTTTCTTTAATGATCATTATGCATAATATATCCAGCAATAAACAACTTTGACGTTTTCAATAATTTTACATGCAAAAAACCCTGCATTTTTACCTGATTAAAATAAAAAGTTCCCTTTTTCTGCTTCTGTTCTGTTGTTGGCCTAATTGGGCAGGGCAGTTTGTATGCAGTTTGATTCCTTTGAAATTAATAAATAGCAATAAAACCCCAACAATATATTTACATTATAAATACTGATATACAAACTGCATATCTTCTGGTATATGGGAATACAAGTATATTATATGTGTGTATTCCTGTGCTTAAGGAGAGAGATGTTGTTTTGGGTGCCTCACTCCATCCCCAACTTCATTAAAAGAAAAACCAACAGAGTGTGGGCAGCTGTGAGCTAGTGGGCTGAGTCCAAGGCCTGGTCCCCACTAAGCCCCCACTTCAGACTAAGGTACGCGAATTCGAAGTACCTTAGTCCGAACTTACCGCGGGTCCAGACGCAGCAGGCAGGCTCCCCCGTCGATGCCGCGTACTCCTCTCGCCGAGCTGGAGTACTGGCGTCGACGGCGAGCACTTCCGGGATCGATCCCAGAACATCGATTGCCTGCCGCCGGACCCTCCGGTAAGTGAAGACGTACCCCAAGACTGGGATATGTGGATTTTATGGTAGTCTTGATCTGATTCATTATGTGACTGTCAAAGGTCCTGAATGGATGGGTTGGTCAATAAGGTTAAAGTACTTCATTGATTCAGCCCCTCCCCAACTTGGAGGGGAAAAGGCCAGTGCAACAAAAAAACAACCAGTCAAAACACCCCAACAGGGAAGTTGTCAACATTAACACTTTGACTGGATAGCTCAGTGGTTTGAGCATTGGCCTGCTAAACCCAGGGTTGTGAGTTCAATCCTTGAGAGGACCACTTAGGGATCTGGGGCAAAATCAGTACTTGGTCCTGCTAGTGAAGGCAGGAACTGGACCTGATGACCTTTCGGGGTCCCATCCAGCTCTATGAGATAGGTATATCTCCATATATTATTATTATTAAATCTCAGACAATGAGGCCAATTTTTAAAAGGTATTTAGCTGCCTAAAGATGCAGGTACGCACCTAATAAGATTTTCAACAGCACCTAAGCAGGTTAGATACCTAACTTTTATTGAAAGTCTAACTCATTTAGAAACTTTTGAAAATCCCACTGGGCACCTATGTGCATCATTAAATGCCTAAATACCTTTGTTAATTTTCCCAAATACCTACTAGCCAGCCCCGCCCCCCTTTGTTCTTGACTTTTTGTTCTCCTCTTTATACCATTTGTACAATTTCTTGCTGCAGCGCAGTCACAGTAAAATCACACCTGAAGTTAAACCAGTGAGACTTTATCATGTAGATAAGTCCTCACACTCATTGTTTCAATCAGAATTTTCCACTGGGCCAGTATATGGTAACTCAGCATTTGGGACCTCTCCTACACAGAAATGTGACTTGGTATTTCAGTGCCATCTACCAGTCCACAGATGATCCTAGCATTTGTAAATAGTTAATTTTAAATTATCGGATGACAGATTCTCAATATTCAGGTATGTTTCCAACTGATTTTAGAAGTATTTTCACAGAAAGTTTATGAAACTTCTTGGTGTGATTTAGATTTTTGAAACTTATTTCATATAAAAATGTTTCTCTTGTTTTTCTTTAATCTGTCTGTATATCTTGTGTTTTAGGAAAAATGGATACTATCACCAGAAATTCTGGATAGGTTTATATTATTTGAATCCTGATGATGGATTTGCTTGGAGTGATGGGTCTCCAGTGAGTGATTTAGTTTTTCCACAATTGTTTATTTTTCTTTCTGACTCTGTAATCCTCATGCTTTTTTTTAAATAATTTTATTCCTGATCATATTCCTGAACCCCTGTTAAGCTGCCATGTGCAAGGCTGATGAATAACTATCCTGTAGCCAGATTTTGTATACAACACACTATTTTTTGTATTGTAAAATATGTTTAAAATAAAAAATAAAGAATAAAAGTGACTAATATCATAAGGGTAGTCTACGTACACAGAGGTATAGTCACAAAAGAAAAATTGCTCTGACTTGCCTAAAGGAAGGAGATTTTTTTTAATGTCTGTTTTTTGCCTATCCATTTTTGGTGATAAAGGCTTGGTGAAATTGGTGTAGTTGTAAAATATAATAATGGTAGTTTAAAATACTGTCTGTAACACCTAGAGCCATGGATTGCTCCCCTTTATCCTTCTGTTTTGTAAAAATTCAAATGAATAAAACGTAACAGAAAATAGCTTAGGTCTTGTAAATTTACCTTTTCCAGAGCTAATTTAGAACCTGATCCTGCAGAGCTCTGCACTCGATAGATCATACTACTTGTTTGCCAGTGTAACTCTGTTGAAGCCAAGGTGTAAAACTGAAGCAACTGTAGTGAATTTGGCTTTGTGTGTATTTTCCAGTAGAACTGTTTTTTAAAAAAAAAGAAATTCAACAGAACATTTTTCATTTTGAAAATGTGATTTTGTTGAAATTTAAACATTTTGTGGGTTATATTTTGATTTCAATGTAATTTTAGCTGGAAAAAATGTTGAAACGAATCCGAAGAAGAGCTCTGAGTAAGCTCTAAAGCTTCTCTCTCTCATCAACAGAAGTTGGGTCAATATAAGATATAACCTCACCCACCTTGTCTCTCTAAAAAGAATCATTTAGATTTCTTTGTTTTGTTTCAATTTTGTTTCAGTTCATTTTGTTTTTATTTATACTGCATTAAATATTCATGTTATATTTTATTTAATATATTATCATATTTCAACATCATAAAAACAAAACATTTTATCTTATCAAAACAAAATATTTTGATGTTCTCAAAATGCTTTGATGTTTCTGAATAATTTTTTATTTGAATTTCCATTCTGCAAGAAATTTAGAAATTTTAACTTTTGATCCCAATTCAGAATGTGAACACATTTTGAAATGTTCAGAATTTTCCACAGAATAGAAATTCCATTTTTCTGACCAGCTTTATTTTCCAGCTTGACACTGGAAATCCAACTTGGGTCTGTCTGGTTTTCCTGCTGCAGAGCAGTTACTATCTCTTTCTATGAAGAAAATAGTAATACAATTATATTTCCACTTCAGATGATATATACAAACTGGGCCTATGGAGAACCCAATAATTATCAAGGAATGGAACTTTGTGTAGAACTCAGTGGAGATTCCAGCATGTTATGGAATGACAGGCACTGTGACTATGTATATGACTGGATTTGTGAAATAAAGAAAGGTATAATTATTTCCACCTTTAAATAAGAACAATAAACAAAACATAAATGATATTTTTGTCTAATTTAAAAAAATAGTTTTGCCTTCAGAATGTCACATACAAGAAGTGAAATAAGAACAGTGTGAGGGAATTAATTCATCTGTCTTCATTAAATTTAGAGATATAGAATATCTAAAGGGTGTCCTGGTATTATGTCCATGAGTCTGCCTTATTCTTTTTCATGCCCTAAGAAAGGGAGTGTGATTCTTGAATTTCATTCATTTTATTCTAACAGGCACAGATAGCTTTAAGATTGAATTTCAAATTGAATTCAAATTTTCCGTTTTCTTTTGTTCATGCTTTTCTCCAACAAATTCCTTTTGAATTAATATTTTCTGAGGTTTGATTTAAGTTTATTGGAAAGTTTTTTTTTTTTCCTCCGATCAATTCAATCTTTTTTTTTTTTTTTTTTTTTTTTTGAGTTTTTAAAATGTGAAAAATTGGTTCTCCTTTGCATGTTCTAATTAGACTTTTTTTGGCCAGGTTACTGAAGCTCGAAATTTGTAAATTGTGGTTATTTTCCACATCTCTATTTTGAGATCCGAGATTCTTCAAGCCAAACTGAAGAAAATCAATTCCATAGTTTTAAAGCCACTGTGCATATGCAGTAGAATTTTTCTATTTCAGCTACTGAACCAATTTCCTTCAAACATGGTTTGATTTTTAGGTCTCAGAAATCTTCAAAACAAATGAAGTTTGAAAAAAAACAGGTCAGTAGCTTTAAAGTTATGGTAGGCAGGTAAACATATCCAGAATTAGGATAACCTTAACAAATGTGTCCTGAATGTGTTGAACTCAAAGTTTGGATAGCTGGCATGAGGACACCTTTATTAAGGAATTCTGTTTTCTTGTGGCATCACGCCCCAAAAGCTCCAAATCAAGGAAACTTAAAATTAGCTATTTATGCTGCTTCTAGAACTTGAAGTATTTCAGTGACTGCTCCAGCAATTGCCTCATCACAGTCTTTTATTTAGGGAGAGCATAGAGTGAAGGTCACATTTCAGATAAATGAGAGCAAAAAGTTAGACCAGAAAGATCCACTTATGATTGGTAAAGAAATTTCTGGGAAATTCAATAGGAAATTTCACTAAAAGGTTAACACTTTTGAGATTCTATTTACTCAGCAAGGAAAATGACTGAAAAAGGATGACATAGACAGAGAGACATCAAGTGTAGTGGAAAGTCATTTTCTGTAGTGCCAGCGACCAGGAAAATCCATGATATGACTTAACAAAGCTCAGAGAGTACCTGTGGCCTGCCTTTTATGCTACTCAGAAATTATCAGGAAAGTGTTAAACTCCACTGCAATATATTGTGATTGTTCTTTTTTCAGCTGGTACTATGCATGAACTGAAAAATTTCACAAAAAAATTCAAAATTGTTTTCATTTTACAGGATTTGAAATGGACCTGTCGTAAAGCATATTTTCACAACATTTTTCAAATGAAAATTTTATCAAAAACCTTATCTAAATGGTTAACATCTTTCATTTTCTGAAAATCCAGTTTCAGTAAATGAAAAATGTCATCATGGTTTTTTATAACATTTTCTGAATAGAAAAATGTTTTAAAAGTTATCAATTTTTTTAACAAAAATTGTTTGAGAGAAAAGGCCATTTTTCAATGACAAAAATTTATCTGAAAAATATTAAACCTAGTAACAGCTGTTAATGGATTGTTCCTAGTCTGCCTCTTATCTTCCACTGCACATACTAGTTTGTATATACAAAATCAATACAAAAAGGAGGCATAGAAGCTTTCGCAGAGCAGGACAAGCATCTGCTGTGCCCCATGCATCTCAAAACAGTTCTAATTCAATTCTGACACACATTTAAAGGTAACTTACAGTGTATTGTGTATATATAAAGAATGACTGGAATCTAGTGCTTTGGGGCAGAAATGTTTTCTTTAAACTTTACTATATAAACTTGAGTACGGGCGGGGGATGGGGAAGTTGTGCTACATGGCTATGAGGTGTATTACATGTGGTTTTATTTTATTTTACAGGAGCAAAAGTAAATCCTGAACCAACGGAGCCTCCTAGTCCCAGTGAGTTTTTTTAGTAATGTATTTTAATAATTATAATGAGAATAATATGTATGAGAGGGGCAATAAATATAGTCTCATTATTTTCCTTACAGAATATAAAATCACAGATGATGGATGGATTATACAAGAAGACAAGCAGTATTATTTCAGCACAGAAAGTGTTCCCATGGAAAAAGGCCGGGAGTTTTGCAAGAAGAATTTTGGAGATCTTGTTGTCATTGAGGGTGACAGTGAAAGAAAGATGCTATGGAGATATGTGAGCAAACCAGGTCTTGCTTCAGCAATTAGTAATCTAGTACAGTGAACATGGGCACAGAATATTTCACCTTAGAGCCTGATTCACTATTATGTTGTTCCAATTTTATGCCCGTGAAATCAATGTAGATACATTGTCAGAAAACTGCAATAATGCAGTGGTGAATTAAGCCTTTAGTTGGCAAAGTAGTCAAGACAGGGACTGTGTTAGCAATTGCCGGTTGATCTTAAACTTTAATTTGAATCAATTTATGGTTATAAATCAGATTTTTAACAAGATCCAAATTGCTTTGCAAAATAACAGTTGCCAGAGTTAGCCACTGCTTCACTTGTCAGTCTCAAAAGAACTGAATAAAGTGGAAGTTTTCACTGATAAGATGGGCAGGAAATTACTGCGCTGCTAGGTCGCTTGACAACTTCAAAATACCCTGGAGATCTGGAGACCTTAAATGCAATACTCCAGATAAAATCAAAGGCTCATGGTCTTATTGATTTCAGCTTGTGTGTGTGTGAGTGTGTGAGAGAGAGCGAGAGAGAGAGAGAGAGAGAGAGAGAAGAATAAAAGTGGAATTGCCAACCATCAGGTTTGTCCCCTATCTCTCAGCATTGTATGACTGGCAAAATCTTGAGAGGGAAGTGAGAATTTGGGGCATAGATTGAGACCCAGGGAAGAGCTTGTTTACCTTGAGTGATTAGGAAATTTGGGGTAAATTCTCCTGTAGCCTATGAGCTGATCTCCATTTTATAGAATCAGATGTGCTTATAAGGCAGACTTTCATTAAATAACAATTTTGCTCAACTGACTAAAGAGTAATGTAATAGTGAATGGAGGTGAAGGATTTAATCCAAATCATTGGAGAGAGAATATCAGTCACTAGAAATGTCTTTAGGTATTAAATCGAACGACTTTGAAAAGAAACTGAAATAAGTACTCATGTGATGGCCACCCTCTTGGCCAATATATTGGGGATTGAACTGGGTACCTCCAGAGCTAAAAGCATGAGCTGCTACGACTTAAGCTAAAAAATTAAATTAAAAATTGCTGCGGGATGAAACAACTTATATCCTCTGTGATTCAGGGCAGAGGGGGACCTGTAACTCACTCTCCAGGCAGTTACACTAAAATATTTTTGATATATAAAGAGGAAGTGTTTAAGATTTATCTTTTTATTTTAGATCATGAAAAATGGCAAAGAAGATGCATATTTCATTGGTTTAGAACTGAGTTTGGATAAACAGGTTAGGTAAGTAAACAAGCAACATCAACGCTAGTCAGATGTACTGTAGTGTAACAGGTCTTGTATTGGACAAAGCTGTGATTACAGAGTACTTTAGGGTGAAATTGTGGCCCCGTCAAAGTCACTGAGACTGTTTTGCCATTGACTTCAGTGAGACCACGATGTCCCCCTTAGTGTTTCCATTACTGAGTGTTGTAAAAATTTATTCTGGATTAAATATTGGCATAAAGATCTCAGTTCACAAGCATATTTAATTCAAAATTTTTAGAAAAATCCCACATTTCTTATTTATTATAGCATTTCTATATGATCGATCACTATAATGGCTACTTTACATTTTCTATAGTGTGGTGGGGGTGGGGGTGGGGAATTGAGTTGAATTGTGCACTCGGTTACGCCATTGGTCTGAATCTTACAAAGTAAAACCCCACTGAGGAATTTAAAAGAATGTTTATCTATTGATAAAGGACCAAATTCTGCCCTCATAGAAGACCAACTTCCATTGAAGTCAATAGTGTTTTTCCATTGACTCCAGAGGGAGTTGGCTCAGGCTCTTAAACCCTTACAAATCCATTAATTCCTTAAGAATATTAGAACATTAATATATTTTTTAAAACAACAACAACAACAATGAGGAGTCCTTGTGGCACCTTAGAGACTAAATCATTTATTTGTGATAAATTTGTTAGTCTCTTAGGTGCCACAAGGACTCCTCGTTGTTTTTGCTGATACAGACTAACACAGCTACCCCTTTGAAACCGTTTTTTTAAAGTTCAGTAGTTCTGATGGATTTTGAAAAGTTGTACTTTGCCATTTGTTTTAAGATCAGTAGTGCATCCCAAAAGATTTTAATTGGAGAGACAGCCCTGAGTTTTGAAGTTCTACCAGGTATAAATCTTTTTTTTTTTTTTTTTAATTTGACTACCGATAGAACTGGATCAATCCAATTTCAGTTTAGACATATCTCCAGTTAACTCAAAAGAAAAAATGATTTTAAAAAAAAAATAGCTTTTACTCAGAAGGAATAGAAAAAGTGATGTTAGAGATAAAGCCTGGATTGGGGGAAATGGGAGTGTCTGGATTCTGCTGTGCCATGCTGATCCCTAGCTTCCATAGTGGCCCTTTGGCTACATTCAGAATTGTCTTGGGTCCCAGGATTGGGAGGTACAAAGGTGTATTAAAATACTGCGCAAATCGGGGGCAAACTCAGCTGTAACACGAGGCCTGTGCCTTTGTAGAAACAGTAGGTTTGTTTCTCACTCATTACTTTTCAACAAAGTTCATAGTTATATATAAGTACCTAGTACCATATCTTCCTTCCTTGGAGGGGTCACCATGTATAATATTCCTTTTTGGCCAGCAGTTACCACACTGTGGTGCCTGAAATACTGCAGTCTTTTCCTGTATTTAAAATAGGAAATAATTAACATATCTCAGGTTTCATATGATGGTAACTGTTGACTTTTTCATAGAAATCACAATATGCACCTTATCACATCTTCATAGTCTGTTTTTTTCTGTATTATTCATTATATAAATTGAAATAAATCAATTGTTTACAGAAAAATAAAAAACAGAAGAAAATCGACAAGGAGCTAGAATATGAACCATATTCGCCAACACACTTGGACTGTCTTTTGCTGCTCTAGCAATGCAGCTAAGCTATGTTTATGTCTGCTTTGCATCACCAGACCTGTGCCAATGCAGCTGGAGTGTATTGGTAAATATAGCCAGATATTTAAAAAGAAAGTTAGTATATCTAGAGATACAGAATAAACACAGGGATAATCAAAGTAAAAATATATAAAACATATTTTCTCTTCTCAGTTAAGTCTTTAGCAATCTCACAACTTTTAATGTTAATGGAAGTTGGACAAGTAAAGCACTCTAAACTAAATGGTTGATAGACTTCTTCAACATTTTGCAAAATGATTTTTGTAACATGGAAGCAAATAAATTTATGCATAAATAGGTTCTGTTTTGTCTGATTTTTAAGCTGGATGGATGGAACCCCTGTGAATTTCTTAGCATGGGCAGCACATGAACCCAACTTTGCAAACAACGATGAAAACTGTGTAGTCATGTATAAAAACTTAGGTGAGTAATATGACATTTTTGGATTTAATTTTTGTTTTTTTGAGTAGGTCATTAATTTTTGCTTCTGTGGTTTATTTCTTTTTCTTTTTAGAGGTATTACAAAAAATTAAGTCTCTTCATATGTTTGTATTGTATCCAGCACAATGGGACCTAACAGCGGCCACTGGGCATGGTTGCTATATAAATATTAATATAAATATTATAAATAATATTATTATTAACTGAGCTAATGTGCTACTAAGAAGTTAATGTGGATGGCATAAATAACAAATTCTTCAAACCTTTCCATTGCCTTTCATCTCAGAAACACAAGAATGTCCATGCTGGGTCAGACCAGTGGTCTGTCTTCTGATAGTGACCTGTGCAGGTGCTTCAGAAGGAATGAACAGAAAAGAGCAATTATCAAATGATCCATCCCATGTCATGCAATCCCAGCAATTGGCAGTTTAGGGACACCCGGAGCATGAGACTGCATCTCTCACCATCTTGGCTAAAAGCGATTGATGGACCTATCCTCCATGAACTTACATAATTCTTTTTGAACCCAGTTATATAGTTTTGGCTTTTATAACATCCTTTGGTTGATTGTGCCTTGTGTTTTTTTAAACCTGCTGCCTGTTGTTCTCAGTGGTTGACCCCTGGTTCATGTGTTATGTAAAGGGGTAAATAACGCTTCCATATTCATTGTGTCCACACCATTCATGATTTTATAGACCTCTATCATATCCCTCCTTCATCATCTCTTTTCTAAGATGAACAGTCCCAGTCTTTTTAATCTCTCCTCATATAGAAACTGTTTCATATCCCTAAACATTTTTGTAGCTCTTCTCTGTACCTTTTCTAATTCTAATATATCTTTTTGAGATGGGGTGACCAGAATTGCACACATGGGCATATTCCTGGATTTATATGGTGGCATTATGGTATTTTCTGTTTTATCGTCTGTCTAGCTATCCATCCCTTTCCTAATGCTTCCTAACATTGTTAGCTATTTTGACTGCCACTGCACATTGAGTAGATGTTTTCCTAATAATTGTTGTTGCCCTTTTCTGAACCTTTTCCAATTTCAATATATCTTTTTTGAGATGGGGCAACACATCTGCACGCAGTATTCAAGATGTGGGCATAGCATCGATTTATATAGAGTCAAATATTATATTTTCTGTCTTATTATCTATCCCTTTCTTAATGAGTCCCAACATTCTGTTCAATTTTTTGACTGCCGCTGCACACTGAGTGGATGTTTTCAGAGAACAATGACTCCAAGATGTCTTTCTTGAGTAGTAACAGCTAATTTAGACCCCAACATCTTGTATGTGTAGTTGGGATTATTGGGGGAGTCCACTATTTACCTGTTCCCATTGTGAAAACTGACCATTTATTCCTACCTTTTGTTTCCTAACTTTTCACCAGTTATTGATCCATAGAGAACCTTCCCTCTTATCGAAAGACCGCTTACTTTGCTTAGGAGTCTTAGGTGTGGGACTTGTCAAAGGCTTTCTGAAAGTCCAGTTATGCTATATGAAGTGGTTTCAGAGTAGCAGCCGTGTTAGTCTGTATCCGCAAAAAGAAGAACAAGAGTACTTGTGGCACCTTAGAGACTAACAAATTTATTAGAGCATAAGCTTTCGTGGACTACAGCCCACTTGTAGTCCACGAAAGCTTATGCTCTAATAAATTTGTTAGTCTCTAAGGTGCCACAAGTACTCCTGTTCTTCTTTTTGC
>NC_048299.1:38642415-38679884 GCF_013100865.1 Trachemys scripta elegans | reverse complement strand
GTTTCAGAGTAGCAGCCGTGTTAGTCTGTATCTGCAAAAAGAAGAACAGGAGTACTTGTGGCACCTTAGAGACTAACAAATTTATTAGAGCATAAGCTTTCGTGGACTACAAGTGGGCTGTAGTCCACGAAAGCTTATGCTCTAATAAATTTGTTAGTCTCTAAGGTGCCACAAGTACTCCTGTTCTTCTTTATATGAAGTGGATCACCCTGGTCCACATGCTTACTGACACCTTAAGAGAATTCTAATATATTGGTGAGGCATGATTTCCCTTTACAAAAGCCATGTTCACTCTTTTCCAACACATCTTGTTCATCTGTGTGTCTGATAGTTCTTTACTACAATTTCAACCAATTTGCCTGGTACTCATTCAAGAGTTCTGATAGGTATATAACCATCTGATCCTGGTGACTTCTTATTTATCAATGCGTTCCAATATTTCCTCAATTGACACCTCAATCTGGGACAGTTCCTCTGATTTGCCACCTAAAAAGAATGTTTGGGAATCTGCCTCACATCCTGAAGACCAATGTAAAGAATTCTCTGTAATGGCCTTGACTTAAGTGTTTCTTGAGTGCCTCAATCATCTATTGTTCCCACTATTGGCAGGCTTCCTGTGTCTGATCAATTTAAAAACAAATTGCTGTTAGTTATTGTGTCTTTTGCTAGTTGCTGTTCAGATTTTTTTTGACCTGCCTAATTATACATTTACATTTGACTTGACAGAGTTTATGCTCCTTTCTATTTTCCTTTGTAGGATTTGACTTCCAATTTTTAAAGGAGCCTTTTTGCCTCTCACTACCTCTCTTACTCTGCTGTTTAGCTGTGGTGGGATTTTTGTTGTTGTTCTCTTACTGTTTTATTTTTTTATTTTATTTGGGATGTACATTTAATTAGCCCCTCTGTGTTTTTAAATAGTTTCCATGCAACTTGCAGGCATTTCATCCTTGACTGTTTCTATTAATTTCCATTTAGCAAGTGTCCTCATTTTTGTATAGTTTGCCTTTTTCAAGTTAAATGCATCTATGGTGGGTTTCTTTGGTATTTTCTCCCCTAATTTCTGTTAAATTTAATTACATTATGGTCGCTATTACCAAGTGGTCCAGCTATATTCACCTCTTAGACAAGACCCTGTGCTCCACTTAGGACTAAATCAAGAATTGCCTTTTCTCTTGTGGGTTCCAGGATTAGTTGCTCCAAGAAGCAATCATTAAAGGTGTGTAGAAATTTTACCTCTGCATCCCTTCCTGAGGTGACATAAACCCAGTCAGTATGGGGATAGTTGAAATCCCCCATTATTATTGGGTTTTCCGGGTTTTTATTGCCTCTTTAATCTTCCTGAGCATTTCACAATCACCATCACCATATTGGTCAGCAGTATATTCCTACTGCTATACAGTTACCATTTAAGCATGGAATTTCTATCAATAGAGATTCTATAGTACAGTTTGATTCATTTAAGATTTTCACTATATTTGACCTTATGCTTTCTTTCACATATACTGCCAATGTCCCCCACAGTGACCTTCTCCATCGTCATTGCTATATATTTTGTACCCTGCTATTACCATGTCCTCTTAATTATCCTCATTCCACCAAGTTTCTGTGATGCATATTATATCAATGTCCTTATTTAATATCAGGCACTCAAGTTCACTCATCTTATTGTTTAGACTTCTAACAAATTTTATACAAGCACTTATAATATTTGTCAGTATTTAGTTGTCTGACTTCATATGATGTAATTGAATGGGACTCTCTTTCATCTCACTGTTTCTTTTCAGTTCCTAAGTATTTTATCAACTTCTGTCCTAGCCTCTTTATTGAGATAAAGTGTATTCCCTTTAATAAATCCTCCCAATGTCTGTGTCTATCCAAACTATGTGCTCCTCGGCACCTGTTGGCTTTCCCCCAGCCCATACTATAAAAAGAGACAAACTTTTTAATTTTGCATGCCAACCATCTGGTTCCGTTTTGGCTTAGGTGGCGCTCATCCTTCATAGGCTCCTCCTTTCCCAAAAGCTTCCTCAGTCTTGTATAATCCCTTACACATGGGCAAAATGGGTGTTAAATGCCACCAGATCGCAATGGTGGCAGTGTACACTAATTTGGCACAGGTGTAAAATACTACACAAATTTTGAGGCACTGATTCTTACTGTTAATATCCTTCAAATAACAGCACTGTAATTAATGTAACTATATTGCAATTATTTTTCATGCAACAGACATGGGGTGGGATATATGCAGTGTAGCTGTAGCCATTTCGGTCTCAGGATATTAGAGAGACAAGGTGGGTGAGATAATATCTAATAATTATCAGACCAACTTCCATACTTTGAATGGTCCCTTAGAATATGTGCTAGCCACTTACGTTAAACAATCAGAACCATCTTGCAGTTAGCTGTAACTCTGAGAGTACCTTTACAGACCGTAAGAAGAGCCCCGTGTGGCTCAAAAGCTTGTCTCTCTCACCCACAGAAGTTGGTCCAATAAAAGATATTAGCCCACCCACCTTGTATCTCATGGGATGGGTATTCCTGACAAATGTGAGTCTCACCCAGTTATGTATTTATCTCATATTCAGGATTATGGAATGATATAAACTGTGGTTATCCAAATCCTTTTATATGTGAAAGGCACAACAGTTCCATTAATGCGACACTTTCTCCTACAACACCTTCACCCCCAGGAGGATGTCCGGAAACTTGGCTTTTGTTTCAAAATAAGGTACAGTAACATATCCACAATGTGTTGTATTTTAGACAGAGGAATTATGCATTTTTATATTTATTATTATTGATACAATATTGGAGGAAGAGGGCCAGATTTTCACAAAGAGAGGCCTTAGGTCTGCATGCATTATTTTTGCATGCAAAGGGGATTATGGCATGCTTGGCATGTTCATTTGTGATGAAATTGCTTGCAAGCGACTTTCTTTACAAAATATTCACCATTTCATGAAAAACGGGGTCTGATTTTTTTCAGTTATTGGTTGGTTGAGCTATTCTGGTAACTTATAAAACTATATTTAAATCCTTTAGGAAATAAATCATGGGATATAGGCAGTGTAAGTTGCTTTAAGTCTTATGTACATTTCACACAGGACTGAGCCTGGTAGATCTTAATGTGTATATTTAATTGAATTTCTACTTTTTTCTGATTGATGCCTTTTTTGGAGATTTATTAGATAACTGAAAGTGAGTTGCAGCATCAGCCCTGAGCAGACCATATGAAGAAGCCCTCTCAGAGTGCATTAGAGAAACTGTTCTGAACAGTAGATCATTTTGTTCAACAAATAACTTCTCTTCAGAATCCCTGTCCCATTCCTCCAGGGGCTTAATTCATTCTGCAAGAGACTGTGAATGCAGATATTGTGTATGACTTTTAATTCAGTGGATTTTTTGTTTCTTTTTGTTTGTTCTTTTGCTAAGGTGGCAATATATTACCTCTCCACACTGATCCAGAGTGGCTTTACACATGTTATTCTAACCCAGTTTTCTGTGTCAACGTTAGGACATTCAGCAGAGAGAGAACTGGAATTTCAGGACCAGATTCTGATCTCAATCGCGGAGGTGTAAATCCAGTCTCAGTGGTGTTTCTTTGGATTTACACTGGTGTATCTGAAATCAGAATCTGGCCCTTAGTGTTCAGAATCGTGAATGAATGCCACCAGCATCAGGAACTTGTGAAAGCAAAGTCTTTAGTCGTGTTGCCACAGCTGTATCTGCCTAACGACTGCAAAGTCAAATCGCTCTAATAAAGATTTCATAAGCCCGATAGGAAGAATTTTCTATTCTGGTCCTAAAAGCACTACTGCATTCAAACCCATGTGGCAATTGTCAATATACTTCCTATCCATTAAGTAAACTACCTGATAATTATCTCTAATTAGATGAATATATGAAGTTGGGAGCTTTCTCTGATGAGACCCAGAATCATACTTTTAATTCACACAAGTAGTCTTCACAACTTCCATAACATTAATTTCCAAAGTGAATTCAAGACAAATTTCTTCCTTCTGTCAAGTATCAAAGTTGAATCTGTAGGAATACTGACAGTGCAGAGCAGAGAAGTCACATGTCCAGTATTGAAATCTGTTAGGCAGCCTTGCGGGCATCAGTATCTAAATTCACCAAAATCTACAAGTTGGTCATCTAATCTTTAGCCAGTGCCACTTTTTGGCACAAATTGTCTCCATATCTCAGTGCCCAGGGGAAGATAGAGGATATTTATACTACGTTATTTTGGATGTTCATATTTCAAGGATGATCCTGCTTCCCATGCTGGAAGCATACTGGTGTGAGAATCCCATTGTAACAGATCTGTGGAACTTAGTATGATGAAGAATAGGAAAACTTATGTATGCATACTTGAAAATGTCCATCCTGCAAATAATAAGATTCACAGATCCAGTCCACCCTGGAGTCAGAGTTGGAAACTCACAAACAAAGTTTCAGGTTTGCTTCTTTAGGGAAAATTACCTCCATGTTCCACAATAGGAGAAACTGTGCTTTTTCTTCCAAGTATAATTAACACAATCAGTAACATATGAAGGCAAAATGGAATTATCCTGTCCCTGGAAGTTGTATCAGTTGGATGGAACTTCAAGAAACAGACTATTCCTCTGCTGCCATGACTGACAGGTCTAGCTCTGTCCCCAAGTTCCAAGAAGGCTGAAGTACACATTGTAACAGATCTGTTGACGTTATTACTTGAAAACAGACTGTTTCAGGTCAACACAGATACATTTTTCTGTTCCACAATGTACTACCAGCACTTTTTGTGCAAATTTCAGCCTCATAGACTACCAGACATTTCTTTAAAAATGTATTTATTTGCATTTTATCACAAAAATCACTGCTTTGCTTTTTGATTCAACCTATGCTTTGTACGGCTAAAGACACATACAAGCTGGTTTCAATCATTCTGTAGTTCACCAAATATAGGCAGCTGGCCTATAAAAGCAGCCAGCTTCTGCTTGTTGTTTTAAGCTGATTTCAGATCAAATCTGATAAACATATTTTCTTTAAAAACCCACTTTTTTGGCATCTATAGTTTTACTTTTCACTTAATAATCAACTGCATCACCTCGAAAACCTCATTCTAAATGGGGCTTTCTCACAAACTTTTTGTAGAACACAGTTTAACATTCCATCTTCCTACTTGAACATGGCAGTCATGTTAATTCGAAAAAGATGGTTTCCTATCTGCGGGGAGTATTGCAGCAAGTCAAATATTTACATGATTTATTCTTATTTCAGTGTTACAAAATGTTTGGCTCAAATGAAGATGAGCAACTGTCGTGGCATGCTGCACGAACAGCTTGTATGAATTTAGAAGGAAATCTAGCTACCATCCCAAATGAACAAGTGCAAGGTACTGTACCAGATATCATTCAATTAATGTAAAGAATTATAAATGCAAGTTTAAAGTGTAAATCTTCAGCAGCAGTAATATATTGTACTATTATTTGTCTGTCACTGATTACATATAGAATTAAGAAAAAATTTAGTTACATGAGACAAATGTATATTTGAAAGCATATACTGTAGATATGAGTGCCGCTATATACTTTTTAGTGGTAACAAGAAGCTGATAGGACCAAGGTACCATTTTATCTGATTGGGAGACTGATTTGATTACTGTGTTTGAGATTTGTTATACTCAATTATTGTTATTTATCTGTCAACTTTTAAAGATTGTCACCTGTAAATTTAATCTGTTGAGAATTTTCCTCCAACCCCCCACCCCCTAACTCTTTTGCTTCATAATGACTGTACTTCATAATGACTGTTGCCAGCTTCCCAATCCATTGTGCCAGAAAAGTAACATTGGGACAATGTGAAGCTTCTAACAGCAAAGCATCTTTACAGCTGAAGTGACCTAAAACTGATATGAACTCTCCTGCTGATGGTGAGATCAGGGCTTGTGGACATGTCCATTTCAAACTGCTTCAACTCCTAGTGTTGCCTCACTGGAAATAAGTTATTATGCACTTCTTTTGGGGGAGCTACAGGGTGGGACAGCACATGCAGAAGACAAAAAGAAAGTGAAGCAGGAAAATGTGACAGTCATAGAAAGGGAAACAGTTGTAAATGGATTAAAAACTCATAAGAAAATGTGAGAAATGCCCATGCCAGAGGCACTAGAATTCAGGCGGTGCCTCACTCCCTCCCCTGCCATGTGGCCCTGGGGCAAAATTGCAGAGAGCAGCCAGCCAGAAATCAGAAGCAGCTAAAGCAGGGACCTCTGGACATTCCAGTCAAAACTGAAGAATGTTCTGTGACTTTCTCTGCCCTGTGCTGATTGGCTAATTGCTCCAACCATCCCTCTCCCTCCTCACACTTCACTCCGTACTTGCCCTGTCCCCCTCACCCTCTTCCCTTCCCTTTCCTTTCTATTTAGCTGATCTCCTCCTAAGTAGCCCCCCCAAATAACAACTCCCCCCCTTTTCCTGTACCATCGGTTGCCTCTTGTCTTCTACTTAGATTTTTTTAAACTTTTTGGGAGAGGGATTGTCTTTTTGTTCTGTGTCTGTACGGTGCCTAGCATGGAAGGGTCCTGGTCCATGATGGCCCTGGTCCGAAGCACTACAATAATAAAAATAATAAAGAACAACAACAAAAATAGGAAAAATTACTATGAAAAACAGCTGCTCCACCAACGCAATAGATATGAAGTTAAAAGAGCACAAATAGACAATCAGAGCCATAGTGAGAGAAGTAAATGGGGTTATATTCTGACATATTCATAGTTACATTACTGTAAAATCAGAGTAATTCCATTACCTTCATGCTAATATATGATTTTCCATGATGGAGAAATCAGACTCCCAGTGCGGAAAAAATTAGGGATCAAATATGACTGTTTGATCAAAATGTGGTTGAATTCCCTCCAAAGGAAATGTCCCTGTTGTGACCACATTGTACGGATTCCTGAAAGGTTGCTTATGCACAAGGGTTGAATTCTAGGTAAGAAACATACAAATAATAGAACTGGTGGGACAAACCAATATTATTACTGGCAACAGAAGTGTGCAAGGAAGGGTTGATTTCCCGTTGCGCTTCCCAGCAGGACAACAGCACTAACGTTTGTCACACAAATCTACAGGTTTTATTCCTGGCAGGATAAGGCACAGGTGATGTTCGTATTAAGAAAATTTTGGAGGATAACCAGCTGGGAGAACAGAGAAACAAAAATGGCTATTAATTCAATGAGAATAGTAAGCTCCTGGCTGAAACTCTAGAAGCTGGTTAAGGTTAGCTTTGTGATAATCACCTGTTACTGACCAGACAAAAGAACAGAGCTGAGGCTTGTGTACGCTACAACTTTAAGTCTGTGACAAGTTAGTGAGATGGTTGGCCCTAAATTTGATTTATGTCTGCACAAAATATGATTGATGCTGTGTTTGTAACTTTGGCAGCCAGCCATGTTTCAGCCTTGCCAGGGGAGGATGTTGGCCCATGTGTGTCTTCCAGTAACCAGAACACTATTACTTTGTTGAGTGGATGACAGGCCATTTATTTGTGTAACCAGTTTGGTTGGTCCCCTTCCTTTCCAGCTCTCTGTGCAGTAGCACAACCCAAAATACCTTGCTGCTCATGATGCTGTTTGTGCATATCCCCTCTGCATTCTACAACTTGCTGAGGCAGTTTGGGATACCTGTCTAGATTTTTCCAGAACGCAGAAATACAAATGTGGGTAGACAACGTGGCAGGTGCAGGTGCACGAGCATGGTTGGCACATAGTTGTGTTTTCCACAAAAGAGCATTTACATTTAACTCATCTATATTGTAATCAGCTTAGGTGGAAGTATCAAGAACTGGTAAAAAAACATGAATGAACTTGTAATGTGGGTGGGTCCCAGTGGTTCCCCAAGAAAACAAGGGGCAGGGGAGCGAGGGCAGTCAGGCAGTGTACGTTTCAAACACAAGATTCTTGTTGACCCTAAAGCAATTTTTTTTTTTATTATTTCCAGAGATGTGATTTCCAGCTTCAATGCCAGCCCCAGCATCCCCAAATAAACCTTAGGAACAAAGATTGATGCACATATATCACACCTGTTCTTCATAAACTCTGCTGGCTTCCCATTTGCCTCAAAGCAGAGTTCAAAGTCCTAATCATAGGCTATAAAGCACTTGATGGAATAAGACCTAGGAACCTCAGAGGGGCAGCTTTACTAATCTGCTGTTGAGACTATTACTGTACTTGGAGAGTCAGACATATATCTGTGATATCTTGAACAAATACAAAAATTGTATGTCTGATTCCTTGCTCACCAAACTAACGACTTACCCTCCCAAAGTGCCTTTCCAATTTTGTCCAAAATAAAAATCTTCCCATCTTGTTCTTTTTAGTTGTTTTTCTGTTTCTTTTAAGTTAATGTTGAAATAATATCCATTTCTTTCACTTTGTCCACAAGACATTCATCTAAGTTTGCAAACTATCTGATTAGAAGGTTTATAAGATTCAATATTACAAGAATTTTTTGGACCATGCCTGGCCCAGATCTGGCCACATCAGCAACTTCTCTGATGACAAAAAGCTGTGTTCTACTACTCTTCATGTAAAATGTTTTTCTTCTTTCTTTCAGCCTTTCTCACCTTCCATTTAAAGGATTCTGTGGTTGATATTTGGATTGGATTAAATGATATAAACCATGAACTCAAGTACCTTTGGACAGATGGAAGTGGAGTCTACTTTACAAATTGGGGCAAAGGTTACCCATCTGGACAAGTGGCATTATATTCATATGATAGCCAGGTGAACATCAATTACAAATTGTTGTTAGATAACTGTACCATAGTTACTGCTCAGTTTATTTCTGACTTAGTGAAGACATTTGCTGAGGCTAGAGCTGTGATACTGCAGGATTCAGGGCTTTCAGAAGTGCAAAATGTGTTTAAATCTTTGATCAATTATATTTAGCAGACGCCTTGCTCTTTGTTTATGGTGCTTGTCATACGTTTTTACACTGATTATTGGCTCAGCTTAAAAAAAACATTATTACAGCTGTACAGTAGGAATTCAAATAACTGAGCAGCTAGTGAAGTATGAGCAATATATTACAGGACACCCAGTAAGAGCTGCACAAATAGGGTGTGTTGTGAAGGATTTCCAGCAGTATTAAGCTGCTGAGCTATCTTAATAAAGGGCCTGGACTGCTATGTCGCACGGAGGAGTCACCCCTGGTTGAACCAAGTTTCAGGAAAGAAGAGCAGTTTTAACTTGTGCACGTTTCCATGGCACCCCTGCCTTGTGGTGTTTGCTGTGGGGATAAAAACTGAATTAGTGCATCGCTTTTATCATTCTGACAGTGGTCTTCCCTAGCTGGCATTCTCCCTTTTGGGGCTTTGGGCTCCTACTGGAGTACAGGTTGCAGGGCTACTTACACAACAACATCTTCTCTCTCTCCTCCAGATGGGTTGAGATGCTGCTGCTGTAGGGGAGAGGCATGTGTTACCCTAGCTTCTGTAGATAACCATTAGACTTTTCAGAAAAAATCACTTCCTATATTTTCTCAGCATTCTAAAAAAAGACATATTCCATCCATCAAGTTCATCTCTCTGCTAATGCAAAATTATTTTGTACTGTGTGGTGGAGTTACAATAAGTAACTCCTTGGTAAGGAGTTGATCCTGCCACGGACTGCAGTAGCGGCAGGATCAGGCTTTGAAGTTGTAATGTAATTTCAAAATAACCTTGATTTTGATACCCTTGCCCCTCTCCAACTTCCTGAAAATAGCACCTTGAGATCGAAATTTCTCATGTGTTATCCTGAACAGATGGAGAAGTGTTGGAGAAACTCTGAAGTTTATCAGACAAGGCATTTTTAAAATATGTCACTATGGAGGAAAAAATATTTTTTCTTTTCTGAAAAGTGTAGTGTTTTTATAAAGTCCCATCCTAAGAGTGGCAAGGTCTGTAAGGTTTCATTGAGAAATTGAGAAGTTCATATGCGAAACCACATGGTGGGAGAGTCTCAGAAGATTCCGTTTGCCGGGGGTAAGCATCGGAATGTGAACATTTCTCTGACACAGCTACAGAGTGCAGAAAATGCCATGCTCAACTTTTTAAAAATGTTTGCAGATGTAAAACATAGGCTCACAGAAGCTCCGTGGATTTGGAAGTCAGGGAAATGGAAATGCCATCTCAAGTCAGGCATCTCACTCTCATCAGTGGACATTCTTGAAAATTAGGGCCTAAGTTAGGGTTGCCAACTTTCGAATTGCACAAAACTGAACACCCCTGTCCCGCCCCAAGGCTCTGCCCCCCACTCACTCCATCCCCCCCCCCCCCCTTGTCACTCACTCTCCCCCACCTTCATTCACTTTCACCAGGCTGGGGCAGGGGGTTGGGGTACGGAAGGGGGCGAGGGCTCCGACTAGGGTTGTGGGCTCCAGTAAATGAGGGGTGCAGGACAGGGCTCTGGGCTGGGGCAGGGGGTTGGGGATGGGAGGGGGTGCAGGATGCAGGGTCTGGGAGTGACTTAGGGTGTGGTAAGAGGCTCAGGGCTGAGGCAGGGGGTTCAGGGTGCGGGCTCCGGGCAGTGCTTATCTCAGGTGGCTCCTGGGAAGCAGCAGCATATCCTTCCGGCTCCTAGGCAGAGGGGCCAAGGGGCTCTGCATGCTGCCTATGCCCACAGGCGCTGCCCCCGCAGCTCCCATAAGCCATGGTTCCTGACCATTGGGAGCTGTGGAGCTGGCACTCAGGGTGGGGGCAGTGCATGGAGCCCCTGTGGCCGCCCCTGCGCCTAGGAACCGGACATGCCGGCCACTTCTGGGAGCTGTGCGGAGCCAGGGTAGGCAGGCAGCCTGGCCTTAGCCCTGCAGCACCGCCAACTGGACATTTAGCAGCCCGGTCAGCAGTGCTGACCGGAGCCACCAGGGTCCCTTTTCGACTGGCATTCTGGTCGAAAACCAGATGCCTGGCAACCCTTACTTAAGTGTTTCTAGTTTTGCAGTCAATATTTTGCACAGCTGCAATTATGAATTTGAAAGAGGGAGAAAAAAATTCAGAGAAGTGCATTGCTCCTTGCCTGTCCAAGATTTCTTTGGAACAGACAGCAGTATCCGTGTAGAGGGATCAAGCCACTTTTTCCTTTCATGACCAACTTCACCCAAGACCTCCCTCTGAACTTTCCCGTGGGATGCCCTCCATATTATACAACATGGGGATGGGAAGAGAATAGAATTTCTGTACTTCCCCCTTCTCTCAGCCCCCCACAATTGTTTCACAAGATTGATTAGGGAAAAATCACAGGCAAGTTAAGAAATAAGGGCAGTACACAGGGAACAAAAGCACATAGAAGTCACCAGCATAATGCCACCGTTACTGAATCTTAAAATGACGCAGGAATGAAATTTAATTATATTCATGTCTACAGATATAAAAGGGGGAGGAGGTTTTCTCACTTGCTTCTGATTTATTTATTAACTGATTTGTGTATCCTTTTTTCCCCTAGGCTGACTGCGTCTTTATGAGAAATAGTCCTGTTAAGGAGGCAGGGAAATGGGTTGATGAAAGCTGTGGCAACAACAAAGGCTATGTATGCCAAATTAATAAAGGTGCATTTTTCAGAAATCTCATGCAAGATTTTTTGATTTGCTTGAGGATTAAATGCTGGATTTCCATTTGCATTATGTCACCACTATCCTTCACTTCAGTGGCTATGGTTAGAAAAAGTACTGTTTAAAAATATGACCATCAAAATCTTGGTCTACACACTAACTCAGCTTTTAAAGGCTTTTCTACATAGAGAAGTTCAACTCTGAGCTGTTCAAAAAGCTAATTTAGTTAAACCAGTGCAGACCCCTGTATATGATCACTGCCTATATCCACCCATACATTTACCAACACAAGATAAACCAATATAAGCCAGATGTAAATTGATTTAAAAATGTTCACATACAAGGTTGCACCACTTTAGCTAAATCAGTTTAAAATCACATCTTTTATTAAACCAAAAACTTGCGGAACTTTGTATGTAGACCAAACCTAGACCAATGTAAATTAAACCGATGCAACTTCTGTGTGGACAAGCTCTTAATCCCTGGATGTATTCAGGGTCGTAGTTCCTTAGCCTTTTGTTACTTGACTTTAGCTCTGCTCAACTAGCACAGTTGAGAGAGCATAATTTGGATTCTATGCTAGCCATTGTGCCATCATCAACACTGTTAGATACTGTCAATGACAATGTAAACTCTGCCCTCATTTGACACCTGTGAATCCTCACTTTCTTTAGTAGGTTTACAGAGCTTTAACCAAGACCAGAAGTCAGGAGTTAGAGGGGTCTTTTTTTATCCATGCCTTGCAATCACATGCAGAGCCAGCCACAATGTCGCCCTAACCACTTTTTAAAAACTGAAACGACTTTACATTCCTTTTTTTTCTTCTTCCTATAGACTCCAAGTTCTACCATTCATCAACAGCAGTCCCAGCCAACTTTATCCGTTATGGGAACAGTAGTTATATGTTCATTCATTCCAAAATGAAATGGGAAGATGCAAGGCGAAAATGCATACATGAGTCCTCTGACCTTGCCAGCATCTTCGATCCCTACAGCCACTCATTTCTGTGGCTACGAATGTTAAAGTATGGGGAGCCTGTATGGATTGGTCTGAACAGCAATCTGGTAAGAACATCTTTCTACTTTTTGTGATAATACAGCTCTCACAGTCAGGGCCGGCTTTAGGAAGTGCGGGGCCCGATTCGAAAAGTTTCGACGGGGCCCCGGCAGGGATGACTAAAAAAAAAAACACGTAAAAAAACACATGAGGCTTGTACTCACCGGGCGGCGCTCCTAGTCTTCGGGTCTTTCACTCGCTCCGGGTCTTTGGCGGCACTGAAGGACCTGTTGCCAAAGTGCTGCCGAAGACCCGGAGCGAGTGAAGGACCCGCTGCCGAAGTGCTGCCGAAGACCCGGAGCGCCACTGGGTGAGTAAAAATTAAAGAGGAGCCTCTAGCCAGGGAAGGGATTCTCGGCCACTTCTTTCTCCCCTCCCCTCCGGTGGCCCTGCCACTGGGCGCGGGGCCCTCTTAGGCGCGGGGCCCGACTCAGGGGAATTGGTGGAATTGGCCTAAAGCCGGCCCTGCTCACAGTCCTTATCTTAATTCATTTTTGATCGCCTTAGATTACATACTGCCCTAACTACTTGTACATAGTGTCATTGTTCAAAGGCAGGGAATGTGCTTAAGGTTTAAATCATTAATAATTAATCCGTATTAATCAGATTAAATCACACATTCTCTGGTTTTATTCTTTCTGGCATTATGCTCTGTTTTTCCAGGCAAGTTTTTACTTCAGGTCATCTCACTATGGCTTTCTTCATATAGACATACTGTCATGATTCCCCATGGGAAAATATCCTAACTTCTTTAGGTGTGCGATGAAAATTATTTATTTTTATCCAAAAGTATTTCTCTAAATAACACCTGAATTTATTTTAAACTAACGTTATTAATCTCAGGACATTTGCGCTGCTGAGAAGCTGAATAGCTGGTGGGCTATCCAATTTAATTTATTTATATTGTGTTCCTCATTCTGGTATCTGGGCACTTTACAAAGATTAAAATGAACAACTATTGCAAACAGTTGGCACAGTCCCTACTTCTGCTTTCTGCACCCATTGATCAGACAAATTAGGGAAACACCAGAGTGAACAATGTCATGTACGACTTCTTCAAAACAAAACTTGGGCACGAGCTAACTGGAGGATGGAGTGATGGTGGATTAATTTGCGAACTTCATATGCCACAGCATGAATCAAAAATTTGAGCCATCTACTTTTGTTCTATACTTTTGAATGACAACTTCTGACAAAGGACGATGGACAGACTGTAAATATCTATCTACTGGCAAGGGACTGAGTCTTGGTATTTTTCTGTTTCATATCATGCCAGAGATGACAGAGGTTAGGACAGTGAAAGAATTCCTCTCACAAAACTGACAGTGAAGCAATTATTGATGTCTGATTCATTGTTTCTATTAATTTATTTTGTTTTTAGACTGATGGACATTATGAATGGATTGATAACTGGAAGGTGAAGTATACTAAGTGGGCCAAAGGTGAGCCGAAACAGAAAATAGGCTGTGTTTATCTGGACCTTGAAGGATCCTGGAAGACGGCATCCTGTGATGAAAACTACTACTCTATCTGTAAATGGTCAGATGGTAAGCAATTGAATGTAACAATGGTAATAACAATGATTATTTATTTATATTGCATTGTGCTAGGGACTGTACAAATATATAGTAAATGACTGTACACTTTGATATTCAGTAACTAACAAGTAACTGCAGAAAGACAAGTGAGTGGAAGGGACTGAGTTTGGAACTGAGTTAGGGGAAAGATGGTGAATGGGCACCAGGCCAGCAGGAATGGAAGCCAGTGGTTATTCCTATTTGCTTAGCTACTCAAAAAAGCTCACTGAGAACAATCATAGCTCATAAATCCAAACCCATCAACCCAGTTCATTAGTGTAAAAACAAAGTAATTAGTAAAGCAGTACATTATTCTGGGTCGTGCTGTGCACATAGGGAATGCCTTGTAAAACAGAGAAAACTATTGTTAAGTAATTCCTTTCAAATAGTGAATGTCAAGGTGCTGACCACCACAGTAAATTGTATGCTGCTTGAGTTAGAGACCATGTCGTCTTGGTCTTACAGCACACGGAAGGTATTTTGAATGTTTAACAGACAGTAGCAAAGAATGATAGAAGAAAGCATTGCAGAGGCAGCACAGAGACAGCTTGAAATACTAGTAGTGGCGGAAGCAACACAGAAACTGAAAGAAGTTTGAACACAAAAACACAGCTCCAAAAACACAGGACTTTCTACCTCTTGAGTTACACAAGTATCTTCATTAGCTGTCAACTGTATTAGCAGGTGTTAGACTAGCCACCGACTAGAAAATGAGACAAACATTTGAATGTCATATATATCCAACAGAGGGCAGTGGTGTACACAAACTACGTGTAAAAATTAGGGCTGTTGATTAATCACAGTTAACTCACGCAATTACCTCAAAATTAATTGTGATTAAAAAAAATTAATTGCAATTAATCGCAGATTTAATCACACTGTTAAACAATAGAATACCAATTGAAATTTATTAAATATTTTGGATGTTTTTCTACATTTTCATATACATTGTATTCTGTGTTGTAATTGAAATCAAAGTGTACTTATTTTTTATTACAAATATTTGCACTGTAAAAATGATAAATGAAATAGTATATTTCGGTTCACCTCGTACAAGTACTGTAGTGCAATCTTTGTCATGAAAGTGCAACTTACAAATTATAGATTTTGTTTTTGTACGTAAGTGCACTCAAAAACAAAACAATGTAAAACTTCAGAGCCTACAAGTCCACTCAGTCCTACTTCTTGTTCAGCCAATCGCAAAGACAAACAAGTTTGTTTATATTTACGGGAGATAATCCTGCCCTCTTCTTATTTACAATGTCACCAGAAAGTGAGAACAGGCATTTGTATGGCACTTTTGTAGCCAGCATTGCAAGGTATTTACGTGCCAGATATGCTAAACATTCGGGTGCCCCTTCATGCTTTGGCCACCATTCCAGAGGACATGCTTCCATGCTGATGACGCTCATTAAAAAAATAATGCATTAATTAGATTTGTGACTGAACTTCTTGGGGGCGGGGAAGAATTGTATGTCCCCTGCTCTGTTTTACCCACACTAGCATATATTCCATGTTATAGCAGTCTTGGATGATGACCCAGCACATGTTGTTCGTTTTAAGAACACTTTCGCTGCAGATTTCACAAAACGCAAAGAAGGTACCAATGTGAGATTTCTAAGGATTGCTACAGAAGAGGTTCTCAACCTTTTTCTTTCTGAGGCCCCCCCAACATGTTCTAAAAACTCCATGGCCCACCTGTGCCACAATAACTCATTTTCTGCATATAACAGCCAGGGTCGGCATTAGGGGGTAGCAAGCAGTGCAATTGCTGGGGCCCCATGCCTCAGTGGCCCCCACAAAGCTACATTGCTCAGGTTTCAGCTTCAGCCCCAGGTGGCAGGGCTCAGGAACCTGGGCATTAGCTCCATGTCGTGGGGCTTTGGCTTTCTGCCTTGGGCCCCAGCAAGTCTAATGCTGGCCCTGCTTGGAGGCCCCCCTGAAACCTGCTTGAGGCCCCATAGTGGGCCTCGGACCCCCTGATTGAGAACCACTGAGCTACAGCACTCGACTCAAGGTTTAAGAATCTGAAATGCCTTCCAAAATCTCAGAGGGACGGGGTATGGAGAATGCTTTCAGAAGACTTAAAAGAGCAACATTCCGATGCGGAAACTACAGAACCTGAACCACCAAAAAAGAAAATCAACCTTCTGACGGTGGCATCTGGCTCATATAATGAAAATGAACATGCATCGCTCCACCCTGCTTTGGATTGTTATCAAGCAGAACCTGTCATCAGCATGGATGCATGTCCCCTGGAATAGTGGTTGAAGCATGGATGGACATGTGAATCTTTAGCGCATCTGACACATAAATATCTGGTGATGCTGGCTACAACAGTGCCATGAGAATGCCTGTTCTCACTTTCAGGTGACATTGTAAACAAGAAGCGGGCAGCATTATCTCCTGCAAATGTAAACAAACTTGTTTGTTTGAGTAATTGGCTGAACAAGAAGTAGGACTGAGTGGACTTGCAAGGTCTAAAATGTTACATTGTTTTATTTTTTAATGCAGTTTTTTGGCCATAATTCTACATTTGCAAGTTCAACTTTCATGATAAAGAGATTGCACCACAGTACTTGTATGAGGTGAATTGAAAAATACTATTTCTTTTGTGTTTTTCACAGTGGAAATACTTGTAATCAAAAATAAATATAAAGTGAGCACTGTACACTTTGTAATCTGTGTTCTCATTGAAATCAATTTATTTGAAAATATAGAAAACATCCAAAAATATTTAAATAAATGATATTTTATTATTAACAGTGTGATTAATAGCAATTATTTTTTTAAGCGCTTGACAGCCCTAGTAAAAATAGAACTCTAGTTAAGAGAATTATTCACAAGATGTACAGAACACTAGATAAAAGCAAGAAAAAAAAGAGTTTGATAGTTAAGCAAGGCACAAAAGTTGAATGTTAAGTCTCTTCCAGTGTGTACTTGAGGGAAGGAGCTTTGGTTCATTACTGAAAGTCTGTTTAGTATAAAACACAAAGTAAAATCATCTGCTGGAGTCTGTGACTTATTAATTTTTGAGTTATCCAAAGAAAAAAAACTGTTTTTCCTGTAAAATAATCTTCTGTTTCCTCAGATCTTGTGGGCAAAAGAATATAGGCATTTAATATTGAAGCCATTTGACTTATTTTCAGTGTTCTAGAGTAGTGCATTTTAAATATGGAATAATTGATACCTAAGTAAACACACTTTCCACATATTAAGCAACAGAGGGTCCTGTGTCACCTTTGAGACTAACAGAAGTACTGGGAGCATAAGCTTTCGTGGGTAAGAACCTCACTTCTTCAGATGCAAGAAGATGCATCTGAAGAAGTGAGGTTCTTACCCACGAAAGCTTATGCTCCCAGTACTTCTGTTAGTCTCAAAGGTGCCACAGGACCCTCTGTTGCTTAATATGTGGAAAGTGTGTTTACTTAGGTATCAATTATTCCATATTTAAAATGCACTACTCTAGAACACTGAAAATAAGTCAAATGGCTTCAATATTAAATGCCTATATTCTTTTGCCCACAAGATCTGAGGAAACAGAAGATTATTTTACAGGAAAAACAGTTTTTTTTCTTTGGATAACTCAAAAATTAATAAGTCACAGACTCCAGCAGATGATTTTACTTTGTGTTTTATACTAAACAGACTTTCAGTAATGAACCAAAGCTCNAAGTATCAGAGGGGTAGCCGTGTTAGTCTGAATCTGTAAAAAGCAACAGAGGGTCCTGTGGCACCTTTGAGACTAACAGAAGTACTGGGAGCATAAGCTTTCGTGGGTAAGAACCTCACTTCTTCAGATGCAAGAAGATGCATCTGAAGAAGTGAGGTTCTTACCCACGAAAGCTTATGCTCCCAGTACTTCTGTTAGTCTCAAAGGTGCCACAGGACCCTCTGTTGCTTTTTACAGATTCAGACTAACACGGCTACCCCTCTGATACTTTCCACATATTGAAGATCATCTTTCTTTGGCTAGATTAAGAAGAACAACCAGTGTATTTTTAAATAGTTACATTTTAATTGTGCAGTGTTGCTGTAGCCATGTCAGTCCCAGGATATTAGAGAGACAAGGTGGCTGAGGTAGTATTTTATTGGACCAACAACTTCTGTTGGTTTCAAAGGCTTGTTTCTCTCACCAACAGAAGTTGGTCCAATAAAAGCTTTTACCTCACCCACCTGGTCTCTCTAATGTTTTAGTTAGTTATTCTTTAATGGAAGTGATGGGCTAATCCCATCTGCAATACATCCCCATTAAAGGTGAACATAAACATTTTATTTAAAAAGATGTTAAAATCTATTCACAATCCTGTTCATCATCGCAGTGCAAAATCATTATATTTTTAAACAAAATATTTGAAAATCCATTTCCTTTTTACTTACCTGCCAAACCTTGAAGGATTTTGTGTTTTCATCTTCATAAATTACTAGCATTGCAACTGCCTAAAAAGATTATTTTCTTTCATGGCTCGATGATGATTGAAATGATAATAGCTATTGCCAGGGAAAACAGGAAAATCCTGAATTCAGGTCTTAGTAGATAAGTAAAATAAGAACAGATTTTCTTGACCCAGAATACTGGGTTTTAAAACATAAATGCATTCCTGATATTTAGGCTACACAATATATATTCTCCTACTTGTGTGAGATTTTAAACATTTTCTATTTACTGCAATTTTTAAGTTAATAATTTTGGCCCTATTCTGTGCTGTCTTCATCTGCCCCTTAAACTCAGCCATTGATGTCAACTGAGCTACTCTCTTGTTTCAAGAGTTGTATTGGTTTATGGCCTGATTTTACCAAATTTAGGCCCTAATTCAGCAAAGCATTTAACATGGGACTTAAGCATCTTCTTAAGCCAGTTTAGGTGTTTGCTCAATAGGGATGGACATATGAATGTGCTTAAAGATAAGGGCTTTGCTGAATTAGGTGCTTAGAGCATAAAATGCAGCTGTAACACTAATCATTCACCAGTCTGAGATTTTCCCACTATGATATAATAACAAGGAATACAGATTTTCAAAGATTATCTTATGATTAAACAGCTGTTATGAGAGTTTCCTGGTGTCAGATGAGTATGTGCTAGTCATGGTAAAAGTGTGTGAGAGAAACCTGTTCATTAAAATGTTTTATTAATTACAGTTTATGTTTTATTAATTTAAACAGTTAAAGCCCCCACGGATCCTCCCCAGCTCCCCGGAAAGTGCCCTGAGTCAGAACACAGATCATGGATCCCTTTCCGTGGTCACTGCTACTTCATTGAGTCTTCATCTACGAGAAACTGGGCCCAGGCCTCCTTAGAATGTCTTCGATTAGGTGAGTGTCCTTTCAAACTAGAGGTAAGATGCACACAAATCTATTATTTTTTTTATACATCACTATGAATGTATCAGTGGCTATGAAAGTGCTACGTATTAGCATAATTTAAAGACAAATTCCTTGTCTGCATTAATAATAAAATCTCTGGGTTTTTTTCAAATCTCATTTTACATCATTTATACTGTGGGCCTGATTTGCCACTAAAATACGTATGTGCCATTGAATGAATAGAATTACAGACGCCTGTCTGGGATAATACGCTGGTAAATTGGGACCATTGCTTACTTGTCTGGGGACGTGAATCTTTATGTACAGTCAGTTTCAGTGTCTGATTCTCATGTACTAGTTAAAACAGCTGTTGTATTTGAATTACTAAAATTACAAAGGAACGGTACGTTCATTCTTTGTTTTTGTTTTGTGTTTTTTTAATCATAGCATCCTGTTTATATCATGATTTGTACAATTTTTTTATTAAAACAAGTTTTTGCCAAAAACTACTTCCTAGTGTCCCTTCGAAAACAGAAATACCCCCCAAATGCACAACTCTGGTTGTAGCATATTTTTATGGTTACGACAGGTGTCACCAGGTGGCCTACATACACACAGTCTTCCAAGTTCTTTTTCTTAACATGAGAGAAAATGTTAAATCTTGGGACAATATACTATATGTTGTTAGTTTGGTTATGCACGTTTTTGTCTAGAAGGAGCTGTGCAGACAGCAGGAGAATTTGTTCTCTGCCTTGGTCTCTGACTGGAGTCAGTTCTTGAGGCAGAGTTGCTACTTGGGAACCAGGCACTAGTGTTGGGCTGAGATTCCTGAAAAAAAGGATTTCCTGCCTGCTGTTTGTCCACCTATGTTCAAGGACTGGTCTATGTATAAATTAAACAATTACAGTAGAATATACCCAGACTCCACATCACTGATTTTTTTTCCCCTCCCTCTTCTGAGAAGCCAATCTGCAAAGGCTACAGACACTTGCTGCTGATTGGTAGAGTGCTGTCAAAAGTACAAAAATGTCTAGCCTCAAAATGATATGATTTAATCATTTGTGTGATACCTAAACTTTTCAAAGTCCATTTCCTCTTCTGCATTTGTGAAAGTGTTTCCTGAGTCTGCCTATAATAATGACTGCAGTATAGAATACTAAAGATTCATGTGTTTTTATATTTGGGATACAAAATTCACACTGTCACTCCTCACCCTCTGGGCTTCCTATATTTATAATCACTCACCTCCCAATTGGTATCCTGTTAATTCCCCACCTATAGTGGGATTTGGCCTCAATTATAATTGCACCTATGTGAGGGCAGAATTGGGCCCTAAATCAATAGTAGTACAAAGTGCTGTTATTTTCTATGATTATATATTAGTTCACCTTATTTCTACAATTATGTATTACCTGGATAAACCTCTCCAAGACAGCAGAATCAAAAATAGTTAATTGAGGCACCATCACATCATATCATATACTATCCACAGCCATTGCTACACAGCTGATTTTGGGTCCCAGCCACAAACTAAAAGAGAATTGGCTGCACTTTATCAACATTTAAAACATTCCAGTCCTTACATCATTATGCTGCTGATTATCTTTCCTGGAATACTATTGAACACAGTGTAGGAATTCCTTGGCTCTATCAGTACAACATGGAGAGTTAATAGCTGTAGTGTAATGACTGGAATTACAGGTAGATAATTAGCAGGATGCTAATTGGTTAGTGAGTGGCCAAGAATGTGGAGCACAGAGGGGGAATGGAGGAACAATGCAAATGCTGTATCCCCAAATATAAAGATATATGAATTGCTGATAATAGCCCACCTTAATTGATTAGTCTCATTATAGTTGATATGGCAACACCCATTTTTTCATGTTCTCTCTCTGTGTGTGTGTGTGTGTGTGTGTGTGTGTGTATATATATATATATATATATATATATATATATATCTTCCTACTGTATTTTCCACTGCATGCATCCGATGAAGTGGGTTTTAGCCCATGAAAGCTTATGCCCAAATAAATTTGTTAGTCTCTAAGGTGCCACAAGTACTCCTCGTTCTTTTAACAAAGGCTGTGACTCAGATGAGTTATATAGAAGTTCAGAAAAAAAATAATAAAATTATAAACGTGCTAGTTGTATCATATACAGGATGAAGTGTATATTGTTTTGAGGCTACAGAATTGATACACATATTCTAATATTTGACTGCAAAACTGATAAACTTTGTAAATCTTGTGGGCAAAATTCATCCAAACACTATCACAAAATTCATCCAAGCAATGTCAGTCTCACAACCTACTGCAAACTTTACTGGGAATTTCTAGTCAAATCATCTTTGTGAACTTACAGCACAAGTTTTTCCAGATACTAGAAAATGGTGCAGGTTTTTAATCTATTTTAAAACCATGTATCTAACACCAGAAAGCACCTGAATCCCACAAAAGAAACACTAAGAATTACTGAGCAGCTGTTCTATTGCCAGCTGCTATGAGTTTGAGAAATATGTATGTAGCAGTGCATGTATTCCAAAATCTTCAGATTTTGACAATCTTAATCCTGCTATTATTGACTTTCCACACTTTTGTGTCTGTGCTGCAGTGCTTTTCCTTTACTGTCCCTAATTGCCAGTGCAAGGCCAAAGGAATATTCATTGTAAATCCATGCCACAGATGATTCATGTGCTCTTACAAATTTCACATAATCTGTAGAAACAACCAGGAACTTTTTAAAAATAAATATTTTATACTTTCACAGGTATAATGAGATTGAGAGCGAGGAATACTGCACATAATTATGCAGGAAATTATGTGGGAGTAAGATTTGTTCACAAAACCACTAAAATATCTGTATGTACCAACCACCATAATATGCACAAGTAGTATCTACCAGCCAAGTTCTTGCAAATGCCTCATGAGACCAGAAAAAACTTTGTGAGAATTCTTGCTAAGCAGCCAAAATCTTACAAAAATTTTTCCAGGAAACCTTTCACTTCAGCTCCCCCTCACACCCATCAACCTACCAAGGGGTAGATGTCTAGTATAGATGCAATTAATCAACTGCCAATCGCTCTAGCGTCGGCTCCGGTACTCCACCTCAACAAGAAGCACAAGGGCAATCGACGGGAGAGCGTCTCCCCTCGACACGCTGCAGTGAAGACACAATCAATCTCCCCTCCCTCACCCCCCGCCCTGTAGTGTAGACCAGCCCTTGGACTCATAGACTTTAAGGTCAGAAGGGACCATCATGATCATCTAGTCTGACCTCCTGTACATTGTAGGCCACAGAACTTCACCAACTCCCTCCTGTAATAGACCCCTAACCTCTGACTGAGTTACTGAAGTCCTCAAATCATGATTTAAAGACTTCAAGTTACAGAGAATTTACCATTTACACTAGTTTAAACCTGTAAGTGACCCGTGACCCCTGCCCTATGCTGCAGAGGAAGGCAAAAATCCTTCAGGGTGTCTGCCAATCTGACCCGGGTGAAAATTCCTTCCCAACCCCAAATACGGCGATCAGTTAGACCCTGTTTATGTGGGCAAGACCCACCAGGCAGATACCTGCAAAATAATTCTTTATAGTAACTCAGAGCCCTCCCCATCTAGTGTCCAGGCCGTTGGAGATTTTTGCAATTGGCAGTCGTCTAACACCGGGTATCTTTGAGGGAGGGGAAAAAGGAACAGCTTTCCCAACTTTGGACCACAAGAAGGCCTGGGGACCAGGCAGCAGAGTGATAGTACCCTGACTGGCCCAGTGGTAACATTTCTTGTGATGGATGCTCCTCTCCTCTTTTCTATTTACCCCACAACAATACAGGGCTTTCATAAATTTGTAGATTTTAGGTGCAATTACCTTTCTAGTCATGATGTATCTGATGATAATGAGCAACAGTGAAGAAATTAAGCTGAATTATTAGCAAAATTTATAGTATCAAAAATTAAATTGGCAAACATCTTATAAAGTAGAACAGTGCATACATACCAGTATGATGAAAGTAACCAGTGTAGGTGCTGGGGTGGGAAGGGAACATTTACACCGAAGAGAAAAATTAAAGGACCATATCCTGCAATGATTCCCATTGTTTTCACTGGGAGTTGGGCACAAAAATCAATGGCAAAATATGGGCCCACATGATTATTGATTTAAAACTGTCATAACACTTGAAAAGACAAGAAAAGGCACTCTCAACAGGGGGAATATATTCCATTGTAAACTCATCTCCAAAATGATTGTTTCCTGATGCTCTGTAGGTGCCTTTTTGGTTTCAGTAGAAGATTCGGCTGAAGCCAACTTTCTGGCGCACAACCTAGAGCCACTTGAAGAAAAATCATCGACTTTTTGGACAGGAATGTACAGAAATGTGGACGGTAAATTTTTTCTTGTAATATTTATTCCCAGATGAATATTTGTCATAAAGATACTGAGTGTCAAATATTTCACATTGCACGTTGGTGTAAGACATAAAGAGATAAAGCAGGAAAGGAGATGTTTTATATATTTTACCTACTATTGTAGGAATGAAGGTCATAGGTCTGACCAGTCAGTTGATTGTAATAAAGTGGATTGGAGGGCAAAGTTACTGTAACTGGTAAGATATAAATGAAGAAATAAGTAGCAAGAGTCCTTTCTCGAACAAGGGGTGGGGTGGGGTGGGGTGAGGTGGAGAGGCTCTGGACAGAACCAGGAACTGAGAGAGTGAACATAGGGCTCTTTGGACTATGAGAGTTAAGCAGTGGTGCAAGTAGGTTGCCTTAGTTGTTCATCAACTAATATAAAAAGAATCCATTAAATGAATGTATGGCTAAACGTTGGCCTCTAACTTTATCTTTAAATTAAAAAGTAGCTCAATCTAGTACCCGCCCAGAGTCAAAACTCCAGTTTAACTATGACAGTCGAAGACCAGAAGCAGATCCATCAGGACGGCTCCTACCCTTTTCACTTCAGAAAGTCTAAAACATGATTCTTGTGACCAAGTGGGGTGAGGATGCATCTGGTTCAAGCAGCTCGTGATTCTCGGAGCACAAATGCAGCATCTTGGGGCCAGAGTTTCTGAATCGGAAGAGCATTAAGAGATTAAATTATTTATAGAGATAACAGGCTTACCTACAACTGGCTGTCTTCCAGTTGATGGAGCAAGCCTCATGGTAGGAGGAAACCAACATCACTGGAACAACAAACTCTTTTGCTTGTGACCTATTTTCTGAAGGAGGTAGAGGAGGCCTATCATTCCTTAGATGCTAAAGAGATTACCCCTGGAAGGCAGAAGGGGTTACGATAGTTAGACCTGGCTGCAGTGACTGAATCTTCTCTCATGAGAAGCATTGATACTCTAGCTGAGTGTGTGAGGATTGTCTAAGTATTTGCCTAACAGACTCAAAGATGGCGAATTTCATGAGGCATCTAGACAGACCCTCTTCTGAGTGCTGCATGGGACCCCAAAGTCATGGTACACATTGGTACCAGTGATCAAGAGCAGTGGATAATACAAATCCTGGAAGCTAAATTTAGATGACTAGGAAAGAGGCCTAAGTCGAGGACCTTTGAGGGGCTTTCTCTGAAATACTTGCAGTTCCATGAGCAGGGACAGCTGGATAGGAGAAATGTCAGAGTCTCACTGTGCAGGTGAGAAGATGGTGTAACCAGGAGATGTTTAAATGTATTAGACACTGGAGAACACTCTGAGGAAGAGAGAGCCTATATAGAATGGATAGGCTCCACCTGACACAAAGGAGAACACTGGACTGCTGGCGCAGAAAACTGATGAATTTTTGTGGGGATTATTTTAAGAGGGAAGTAGGGGGCATCTGAAATCTGAAGAGCACTCAACTCAGACAAAGACATTTTCTAGGGATGTCTGTAACGGAAAAGCATTTCTTTATCCAGCACAGGATAGGGCAAGAAATACAGCCTAATTGGTGGAGGGAAAGAATGAGCTCATAGAGATAAATTCCGGAAAAGTAACAGGCATCATACTAAGGAGCTAAGGGAAAAAACGGATACCCTGAGAAAAATAAAAAATACTAATGTAAGAGGTATAAATGCAAAAATAGAAGATCAACATAGAGTTCTTGGCAATGGAAGACCTATAACTAGACCTGGGTAAGAGCCAGATTTTCCATTGTGCGGGAAATTTGGCAATTTTTTCTTTTTTTTTTCTTTTCCTAAACTGAATGAAAACAAAAAAAGTAGAAATTTCCTGTAAAACAAAATCCCCCCTCTCCAATGTTTGAGGTTGATCAATACATTTTGTTCTGGTTTTGACCTTTCTTAACTTTAATATATAAACATTAATTTCATTTTGAAAAGCCAGTATAAGGCGGGAGAGCAGAGTGTAATAAAAAGGAATAATAGGTTGTAAACTGGTCAGTCATGAAAAGAAAAGGCTTAGAGAAGTAATTGCCTGACATCTTAAGTGATTGCTTGCTTCTTAAAGCACTTCATTCTAGAGCATAAAGAAGGAGGCTATTCTTGCTTTAGTCTTAAGAAACACACAGGAGCTGATTCAAGAACTAACTATTGTTGTTCCACTAAATAGTGACTATAATTAAATTTATCATATTCAGAGAAATAAATGTACCAAAATCTAGCACAGTGACGCCAAGCGGGGGATTTCAAAGAAATGAGGAAGCTGGTTATAAAACCTTAAATTCAACAGTAAGGAAATCTGTAGACTCAGCATGGAAGTTGTTTAAACATTATTTAAGGACAATGAAAGAGGCATGTCTGTAACAAAAAGGAAACAGCAAGGCGAACAAACAAAAAGTCCCAGTATGGCTAAATAACAAAGTTTAAGAGGTTTATTCAAGTAAACAGATAATCTATCAGAAAATGGAAATCCAGCCCTTCTGAAGCCAATAGGAGGAAACATAAACTATGGCAAGTAAAATGAAAAATGGAAATTAGAAAGGTTATGTGGGATTTTAATGAGTAAATAGTCATAAAAATAAATAACTTGTAAATCACAGAAGATAAGGACATTTCAGAGAAGCTAAATGATTTATTTCCATCAGTGATCACCACTGGAAGAATAACCAAACAAAATAATAAAACAGAGGATGTTGTGTGGGATACCTTCCCTGAGCCTGCTTTTCTCAGGTAATCTATGAAAGTCGTGACAGGTTGAGGCTTTGAGACCTTCACACCTCTCTAATACACATACCTCTTTTTGGGGGGGCATTTTTCAAAAACTATAGAAATGTGAAATTCTCTGAAGTGCCCTTGAATTTTTTATTCTTGTTGTCAAAAAGTGAATGACCATTAAGCTGTTTAATATTCAGTGTATTTCTAATTAACACTAGGACAGTGGTTGTGGCTAGACAGCACTGCAGTGGATTTTGTCAATTGGAATGTCGGAGAACCCTCAAGTCAACAAAATGAGCACTGTGTTGAAATGTATGCAAGCTCTGGGTACTGGAATAATATTTATTGCTCTTCCTACAAAGGATATGTTTGTAAAAAACCAAAAAGTAAGTGATGAGTTTAATGTATTGTGTTTATGGATTTGTTTCATTTGTAATGTTTATAGTATGCATACTCTTAATAGATATGTGTTGCGTAGAGATCCTTTGTGTGTTTATACACAATACAGAATACACACATACATAGTATGAAAGAAAGGGTCACGCTGTCAAAAAGTAGGTGCATTCAAAAAATGGATGGCCAACTTCTGTTTCCAAAAATGCATGCATGCAAATAAGGAAATTTGTACTTACACTTGCAAAATTGCCCATATAGTTACAATAATTATGTGTGCAATTGCATGGGCGCTGTTAGGATTGCATTTTTTGCACACAGAATTTTATCCATTCCTGAAAATTTTGTCCTCAAGAAAAAATACTTATATCTTAACCTAAAGCTAATATTTGTGTGGTTTTTTTTTCTCTCTCTCTCATACATACACGCATGCACGCACTCGGCACTCTTTCTTATATGAAATGAATATTCATTAACTTCACTTCTTTGTATTGCAAGAATATTCTTTCCTGAAACATGTTAGGGGAAGATGAGTAAACCAGAAAAGGAAAAATTGATCAGGGAAAAGCAAATAGCATTGGTCTAAGTGTACAAAATTTAGAAAGTCCTTGAAACAATGGAATGTGCAAACTCAGGAACAAATCAGAAGCAAACCTGTCCTGTGGACTCATGTTCATATACTCCAGTCTCCAGTGTCACTGGTAGTGCTTAGAAAGATTTGTGCTTTACCATTTCCACCTCTTGGGTGTCAATATTTATTTTCTTTATCCTACTTTGTGAAGATGGTACCCATTGCTCTAATTAAGGATGGCTGCACAAATTAAAGTAACAGGAGCATTACCTGGAAAATTTGCCCATTATTTAAACGGAACCTTTTTTTGAAAAGTCAGACTCTTGAATTAACTTATTTTGTATCATTTCGATACATCTCCACAGCGCCTGGTTTTGTCATGAATCAGAAATACCATGAACAATTGCTGTACTTCTGAGTAGGTCAACCAGGAAGCAATGGACATTTCATAAGAGTGCCTATTTTTGCAACATTTCCAGTTCAATTCAATTTCAATTTTTCAACCAGACAAGTTCAACTGAATCATTTGAGGTTTGCTGTGACCAGTCCTACCTCCCAAAAGTGCAAAAGGAGCCAAGTATGTGGAGGGAGCATTTCTCCCACACTGCATTGTAATGGCAAGTTTCTTGTAAACATGCTCTGTTCTAACTGTTGCAAAATGCATTCAGTTTTTGAAATGTGCCTAGTTCCTCTATATGAAATGAGGGAAATCCCATTACCCTTTTTTATATAGCTGCTCCTGAGTACACAATCATCTGACTTTCTCCTGACTGCTGATGAAAGATGTTTTTTATATTATATAAACAGACTTGCAAAACTGTCACAAAAATGTAACAGACCATCCACAAAATCTATTCACCTGTACTTCAACATGATGATTAACAATAGAAAAACAAATGAGATTTTATTTACCTATCAAAAATAAATAATAGCCCCAGGTGAGTGAATAAGTGGAATTTTGCAAGGCTGTGATAATTCCTCATTTTACAGTTCAGAGAATTAATGTCAGCATGTTAAATTTAAACCTGCTTTTTCTTAGAGGCTGTAAAACATAGATCTATAACTGCAGTCTTCCTTTAACTGAATATTTTCCGTTGCCCTTGTTTACATAATTTCTACCCAAATTACTGAGAACTCTGGAAATATTTCCATTCTGTGTATACAGTTGAACTTCATTTGATAAATAAGCAAAAAATATTGGGGTGTTACAACTAATACAAATGACATAGGACCCAATCCCGCAAACATTTACTGCCAGGCCTAGTCCTTACTGTGACTTCTTTAGAATAGTAATTGCTGTGCCCGGTTATAATCATATGCAGGATTAGGCTCGTAGGCCACATTCCTACAAGCTGCTCTGTGAAGTGAACTGCTGCGTATGCAGCACTCCATGGACTTCACTGTAGCTCTGCACTGGTGCAGGGGTCTGTCACTATGGAGCTCACAGCAGAATCATTTCAGGTTCATTGCATATTTTGTAACTATATTAGATTCATTTATCATATGTTGCTACTGGTAAAAATATTGTATTTATTCAATACCAGAAAGTCCCTGGCCTGTTCAGTCATTTTTACAGTATATACTAGTATGTGTTAATGTACAATTTTCAGTGTATAAATGAAGACTTTTAAAGTTGCTGAGTAACTGTTTTTCTTCTGTTTTAAAGCTGTTGAAGTGCAATCAACTGAGAAGCCCCCAGACAAGAAAGGTAGGATTACTTTCTTTCAAATAAATAAAGAAAAAGCCCAAATAAAAGCATTAGTATATATTATACCAGATTGTCATATTTTATATTATAATATCACATCATATATTTTTAGATGCTTAATGGCCATCAAATGCATTTCCTCGATAATAAAACATCCATAATACCCCATTTATGTCCAAATGCAGAACTCTTCCCTAAAATTGGATTTAAATGTTGTGTTAAGCTTTATAAATTGTGCTGTTTCATATGCTTTCTGATTTTGCCTTCTGCACTGTCAGCAGGGCCGGCTCCAGGGTTTTGGTCGCCCCAAGCAGCCAAAAAAAACCACAAAAAAACCTGCGATCACAATATGCAGCAGCAATTCGGCGGAAGGTCCTTCACTCCGAGTGGGAGTGAGGGACTGTCCGCCGAATTGCCGCCGAATAGCTGGACCTGCCGCCCCTCTCCGGAGTGGCCGCCCCAAGCACCTGCTTGCCAAACTGGTGCCTGGAACCGGCCCTGATTGTCAGTCACTAATTATTTGGAGATGATAAAGCATTCATGCATAAAAATAAACTACAGTACTATTTCTAAGTACAGGATTGCATTCTATAATCAGATGCCAAGTGCGTGGTTTCTAGTAATTTGCTTTGCATTCATTTACAGCAGTGAAAAAGGAGGAGAAGATTCCTGAACCTAGTCACAACAAAACTGGGATTGTAATTATTGTGGTGATCCTTATCCTAGCAGGAGTTGGCCTTGCAGGCTATTTCTTCTACAGGAAAAGAAAGAATCACATGGCAACAAATGACAGCTTTGAAAACAACCTGTATTTTAATACTGATGCAGTTCCTGGAACTAGTGACACAAAGGATCTTGTGGACAACATTGAGCAAAATGAACATGCTATTCTCTAGTGCGATAAATTAAAGATGGGCCTTGTTTTAATAAAATTATGCAACTGGGTTGCCTGAAGGTTTAAGACAAAGCTATTTTCTCCCGTGCAATCCTGTAGCAGTCACTTTTTCGGCATCTGCATATTTTTTTTTTATATACTAGCAGCAGCAATTACTTCATTTCCTAATCATTCTATAGTTGTATACAATTCCAGAACTACTTTAACAGGAGCATTTCTTATGAAAAATATAGTGCTGACTAATTATGAAATGGAGCAAATGGATACACTTAAAAGAACAAAAATGAAACACAAGCCAATGTGAATAAGCCTTCAAAGCACTTATTTCTTCACGATACCTGCATCACCCCCATGAGTGTTGGGCTTCACATCAGTGCAGTCTCTCCAAACTGCTCAGCAAGCATTTGTCTCATTCTGTTAATCATGCACGTATTCCTGGAAACCTCACTACAAGGGTTTGGCATTGGGTAGCTGATGACACTGTATTTGAATACATCCCATTTAAAAAAATGCTCTATGTGGCATAATTTCAGTTCCTGTAATCTCAGACAGCATACAGAGCCAAATATGCAGTTCCCCTCCATCTCACACCCACTCAGGGGCTACCCATAATCGGGGTGCAGGCCTCTGGAGCCCAAGCAATGTGGCTGGCAGACACTACCAGCACCTCTTACTGGCCACAGAAGGAGTCTGTCTGGGTAGCATGATGATGAGACCGTGGCAACACCTTCCTGCATACCAGTATAGGTGTTGGTTGGAGGATACAGGCTATGCATATTCTAAAGATGCAGTAGCAATGGACAACTCTCAGGACGCTCCTCATGAAACACTGCCACTTAGATACTCTTTCTCCATAATACAGTTTAGCCTTGTAAGAGAGATCTCAGCCCTACAATGCGATAACTTTGCTAATGCACCTGTCTTCCCTATTGCTCTAGCAGATCAGCTGTTTCTTTCTATAATGTTTAAAGAGTGAAATATTTCAGGAACTTTAGCTTCCCAAATGATCATTTTATAATCTGATTTTTGTATATCTTGTAAACTGTAAATCATGTGTGCAGTAATTTTTTTCCTCACACAGATATGAATGTGTGAAAGGAAAATTTAAATGTTTCCTTCGTTTATGCATTCAACTTTAGTTCTGTGAAATAAACAGTAACAGACTGTGACTTTTTAATAGTTTTGCATTTTTAGAGTACGTAACTCACTATTCACATTGAAACCAGTAGGAAAAATAAAGAGTTATTCATTAACTAATACTGACCTGGAGCAATACCAGCTTGTGTTGTGATCAAGTAATATTAGCGGGCAAGACAACAGTAAATAAGAGGCAACATCCAGTTGAATGAATGTTGAAATGAAATTGAATATGCCAACAATTTTTGTTTAGCTTGCGTGCATATTTCATTGTGGCTTACCGGATGGCTCCCTGAAACCTTAGATGTTGTGTCCAGTCCTCAAATTATCATATTGCTATCAATCTTATTTCTTATTTCCCTTTCCATAGTACTTCTCTCTTTCAGAACAAGAGAGCTCTTAGAAGTTGCAGAAAGGCCCTTCTCCAAGCAGTGTGAGGAGTACTACAGGGAAGGAGACCTAAAGAGAGAAACCTGCATGCTAAGAAGTTATTTTGGAATGAGAGTTTTACTAGAGGAACATAGGCCTCTCCTGCTAGATCCTGATTCAAAGCCACCTGATGTCAATGAGGGTCTTTTTCACTGACTTCAATGAACTTTGGATCAGAGTCATGGAGAGCAAGTCTACCATGGAAAAGGTGGCACCAGCCAGAAGAGATTTGAAAGGGATAACTGGAGCAGGAAAAGAAACAAGGCCATATTTATCTTTATTGTAGTAACATCCAGAGGCCCCAGTCAAAATCTGGGCCTCATTGTGCTAGCTGCTGTACGACGACAAAGGTAGACAAGGTCTCTGTCTGATTTGAACCAAGCCACAAAAATGAAAGTGACAATAAGAGGGAAGGAAGGAGAGAAGAAAAGGAGGGAACTAGCTTCTGAGTGCTCTGAACGTCATCCCCACATAGAATGAATTAGAATACACATGGAGCTGACAAAAGGAGGGATAAGTTTAGCGAGTTTTGTATCCAGAAGCAGTGGTTACATTCTCCTAACCACCAGTGAAATTCACCCAATGCAGGGGGCCTGCAGAAGGTCTATGAGCATTTGTGTCCCATCTGAGCCCTCAAGATAGTGCTTTTATCTGAAGTGCAGATGAAAAAGGCATGTCTGGCTATAGTTACTACCTGAGTATTCAGTATCAGGTTTGGATCTAACAATACTGAATGTATCATGCCACTATATAAATCAATGGTATGATGTTCATCTAGAATATTGTATTCTGTTCTGGTCACCTTATCACTAAAAAGATATAGCAAAAATAGAGGAGGTTCAGTGAAAAAATAATGTAAATCTCTCTCCATTTGAAGACAGATTGAAAACTCTGGATTGTTCTCCTTAGAGAGAGGATGAATGAGAGAGGTCATGGTAAAGATGCACAAGATAACAAACTTTGAATAGAAGGTATATCAGGATCTTCTGTTTGCACTACCACAATACCAGGACAAGGGGGCATTCAATGAAACAACAAATTTAAACAGAATACTTTTTCACACAACACCAGTGGAAATCATTGTCACAAGATACGATCAAGGCTGAGCTTAGCAGGATTCCAAAAGGATTGGACTTTTATAAAGATAAGAATATCCATATTCCATCATTATAATAGTATGTAAAAAGACGAGCTTTGGGAAGGCTATAAATCAATCTGCGGCCGTCAGGGTAATCCATTGGCGGGCTGCCAGACAGTTTGTTTACATTTGCATGGCCGCTCGCAGCTCCCAGTGGTCATCGTTCCTGGCCATTGGGAGCTGCGAGAAGTGGCAGCCAGCATATCTCTGCAGCCCACGCCGCTTCCCGCAGCTCCCATTGGCCGGGAACTGTGAACCGCAGCCACTGGGAGCTGTGGGCGGCTGTGCAAATGTAAACAAGCTGGCAGCCTGCCAGCGGATTACCCTGATGGGGTGCCCATCACAGCTATAAACACTCATGCTTCAGTGCATAGAACAACCTCTAACTAATGGGTTAGGTTGAAACTTCATCTGTGGGCAGATTACTATATAATTGCCTACTGCAGGATTTCTTTCATCTTCTTACAAATCATTTGGTACCGGCCACTGTCAGAGACAGGCTATGGAGTAGATAAACTAATGACTTGATCTGGAAGTGCAATTCCTATACACCACCACTAAGAGGCACATCTTGGTCATAAAGCGGTGATTACACTTCCTCAAGCAGGGGATGGTGATATAATACTAATCAACACTTCCAATTTCTTCCCCTGAACTAAATATTGTTTCCCTTTTACCTGGACTGAACTTCTTGTTAAATGACTTGGTCTTGTCCAACATAAATGCAGAGCTGGGAAGAGTGCCCAGTAGATTTGGCTCCTAGTCCTGTGCTGTTACCACTAAGCTACACTTTTCCCCAGGAAATGATTACTGTATAAGATGTTTCTACGACCTAGAGCTGCGGAAACTACTCATAATGACTAATTTGAAGTTAGCCCCCTTTTGTATTTGTGAATTGTTCAAACACACTATTTTTTTTTTATAAATTTGTTATTTGAGAATTAAATATTTAACAACACATTTTGGCCAAGGGTTGCTCATGAACTGTTCATTGAGTTTATTCAATCAATATTCACAAGTTACCATTTGCTATTAAATGGTCACCTTAGATTAATGTTGTTACTTTTTGTTCTCTGATTGGATGACTAAAATGTATATAAATTGCAGCCTGAACATTCTCATGACTCTTTGTGTGACTACATATTCACATGGTGGTTCGAGACGTCCACAAACATTCTTGGCCACAACAAATCACTTCGCCATGCAAATGAAGCTCACCTAGAGGCTGACCCTGCTATCTGATCACAAGATAGCTGACCCTGCTGCTTTTGCTGCAAGGGATTATATGAGCCAGCCAGCAAGAAAGGGGGAGTAGGCAAATAAGGCCAGAACAAAGACTTGCTGCAGTGAGGGGAGAGCAGCTTGCTTGGCAAGCTAGAAAGACAACCTTTAGCTGCACTGAAGGGCTACAGCCAAAAGATTGATTTGGGATGTAAGCACACAGCCAGCAAAGGGAGATCAAGTGCAGACAGTGCACGGTAAAGAAGAAAATAAAAAGTTTCCCTATGGAAGAGGAGGGTGTGAAGTTCAACAGGAGAGAAATGAAATGGCAACTTTTGTGGGCAATATTAGTGAATTTGATGAAAACCAAAAATCATGGGTGATACTGCAAATATTTTGAGCAATGTGTAGCTTGCAATTCTGTTCTAGACAGATGAGTTTCTACCTTGCTAACAGTGATGGGTCCAAAGGTACGTGGACTGCTCCATGAACGTATGGATTCCAACTGTGCCCGGAGCTCCCATATATGCAGCAGATACTGCAGCAATGCAGGGACATTTTTCTCCTACCCCATTGATGACAGCAGAACAATATCAGTGCCCTCAGAGACATCAGGAAGTGGAGAATCAGTAGCACAGTTCATTGCTGCTCTAAGGAAGTTGGAAGAATATTGTCAGTTCAAACAAACATTAAGCAATATTCTGTGTGACTAATGATTCTGAATTACACAATGACCAGATCTGAAAAAAGTTACTGCTGTATCAATTCTTTCTTTCAAGAAGACTGTTGAGGTAGCTATTGCCATGGAAACTGCAGAGAATAAATGGACACAAATCTGACATCAAGAATTATAACATTCAAAAACCAGTAGGAGAACACTTCAATATCCCTGGACACTCAATAACAGACTTAAAAGTGGCAATTCTTCAACAAAAATCTTCAAAAAGAGACTCCAATGAGAAACTGCAGAACTTGGAATTAATTTGCAAACTGGACACTATCTGAATAAAGACTGGGAGTGGATGCATCACTACAAAAACTAATTCCTCCCTGCTGATACTCATACCTTCTTGTTAACTGTTTGAAATGGGTCACCTTGATTATTGGTCTCATTAGCACTACAAAAGTGATTTCCACCCCTTCTTGTCAACTGTTGAGAATAGCCCACTTCTACTTTAATTAAATTGGCTTGTTAGCATTGACCGCCCCCCCACACACACACACTTGGTAAGGCAACTCCCATCTTTTCATATGCTGTGTATTTATACCTCTCTACTGTATTTTCCACTCCATGCATCTGATGAAGTGGGTTTTAGCCCACGAAAGCTTATGCCCAAATAAATGTGTTAGTCTCTGAGGCACCACAAGAACTCCTCGTTGTTTTTGCTAATACAGACTAACACGGCTACCACTCTGAAACCATCACCATGCAAGGCACTGAATTTAGCCGTATAAAGTGGAAATCCATCAACTTCATGAAAAAGCTCGTGCAGATACAGCCAGACATCATCTTCCTTTCCAAATGCAAACAGATGGATATCATACCAAAAGGACTGAAGGTAAAAAAATCCATTACAATCAACATACCACACACACTATGGTGAGAGATTGTGCCACACATTCTCAAAGAAACTGCAGAACCATCTGATCAACATCCTATACAGCAAATGGGAAGATCAAGAATGAGCTCTCAAAACTGGAAACTCTCATAAAAAAACCAACCTTCTACACACACTTCCTCGTGGCTGGACTTTTACAAAAACTAGACAAGCCATTTACAGCACACACTTTGCTTCTCTACAGAGGAAAAAAGACACTAAACGATCTAAACTCCTACATGCCACAAGGAGCCTGACAGTGGTTCCCTTAACTCACCCAATAATATTGTTAATCTATCCTCCTATACTCTTAGCCTGGCAGAAGAATCTGCCCTATCTCGGGGCCTCTCCTTCTGCCCCACCACCCCCACAAACATGATACAGTTCTGTGGTGACCTAGAATCCTACTTTCAATGTCTCCGACTCAAGAAATATTTCCAACATACCACTGAACAGCACACTAACCCACAGAAATCTCCCTACCAACGCTACAAAAAGAAGGATTCTGCGTGGACTCCTCCTGAAGGTCGAAACAACAGACTGGACTTCTACGTAGAGTGCTTCCACCGACGTGCACGGGCTGAAATTGTGGAAAAGCAGCTGTTAGAAGCTGAAGTCATACATGGCATCTGGCTCACAGCCTTGATCAAGGGAGTTCCTACAAGAATGGAGATTGATGTTGGAGCAAGTGTCTCACTGATTTCTGCATCTGCCTATCACCAGACTTTGTCAAAAGTTCCCCTGGAAGAAACCTCCACAGTTATGAAGCCTTATACTGGAGGAAAGTTCATCTTGATGGACAATCAGTCATTTTACTCCTGCATGTGATTGAAGGAAAGTATCCAGCATTATTTGGCAGAACTTAGCTTGAGAAGCAGTTGGACTGAGATTAAGGTGATCACAAAAATACTTAGAAACCTTTAAGAAATACTGGACATACACTCCAAAGTTTTTGAAAAAGAACTTGGACAGATGAGCAAAATGTTCAGTCTGACAGCCAGCCAAAAGTAGGCAAGTTGTGCCTTATGCTCTGAAGCCTCAGGTGGAAGCTGATTTGGACAATTAGTGAAAATTGGAGTCTTGTCACTGATTTCACACAGTGCATGGGCTACACCCATCAGACCAGTGATCAAGAAGGATGGCTCTGTCCAAATTTGTGGAGATTTCAAAGTGATGCTGAATCTGGTTTTATGTGCGGACAAGTATCCACTACCTCATATTGAAGATTTGTTTGTTATTCTTAATGGAGAGACAAGGTGGGTGAGGCTTTTGAGCTACATAGAGCTCTTCAGGTCAGCTGTGTAGCTCAAAAGCTTTTCTCTTTCACCAACAGATGGTCCAATAAAAGATATTACCTCATCCACCTTTTCTCTTTAATATCCTGGGACCAATATGGCTACAACAACACTACGAACAACTCTTAGTGGAAGATAGTGTTTCAATAAATTGGATATGCTCAGTGCATACCTACAAATGAAGATTGATCTGGCCTCTCGTAAGTATCTCATAATGAACACACAAAGGCTTATTTTGCTACAACATGTTGCCTTTTAGTATCATTCAGAGCACCTGCCCTGTTGCATAAAGCCATGGATGAGATCCTGAATGGAATGAACAATTCAGTGCTATTTGGATGACATCCTTGTTATAGGAAAGTATCAAGAGGATCACCTTCAAAATTTGAGTGCTGTCTTGCAAAGTTTGGAAGACCATGGGCTGAAAGTATGGCAAGACAACTGTGAGTTCTTCTTTGAATGCTTGCTCATATCCATTCCCATGT
>NC_048299.1:38607120-38632506 GCF_013100865.1 Trachemys scripta elegans | reverse complement strand
AAGAAGTGGGCTGTAGTCCACGAAAGCTTATGCTCTAATAAATTTGTTAGTCTCTAAGGTGCCACAAGTACTCCTGTTCTTCTTTTTTTGGTAATCATCAAGTGATCCATCCCCTGTTCCCCATTCCCAGGCTCTGGCAAACAGGCTAGGGACACCATCCCTGCCCATTCTGACTAATAGCCAGAATGGCTATTAGAGCTATCCCTTGAAACCCCACCAAATTTCTAGCTGGAGATCTGATTTTGTCCCTGTGGGTTCCCTCCATGGCTGCTACTAATGTAGTCATCAGCCTCCTGGCTCCTGTGAGAGCATGGGCAATGGAGCCATGGAAGGGCCAGTTATCAATTAAGACAGCTCTTGCTTCTTTTCTATGGGTCCGCAAGGTTGGGAATCCTCAGTCCCTACTAACTTCAAGGTCATATCAACTTTGAATTTCATATTCTCTGAAAAGTGCAGTACTAAAGGTTTTTCTCTTAAGTTACTGTCACACATTTACAGACTCATCTCTGCTTCCTCTTCCTCCCTCTCCTGGTCTTTTTTACTGTATTCTCACTGGAATGCTGATTGGCTTAGTAACTCAGAAAACTACCCTTGTGTGACAACCATGTTCCCAGAAATCCACAATGAACTGCAAACACTAAGTTTGTCATTGACATTTCTGTAGAAGAACACACTCTTTCAACCCTAGAGAAATTAGCTTACGTGCGCAATGTTCTTATAATAAATTTATTTCAAAATGTCACATGGGACAGGATAGTTCCTTATTTAGAGCCCAGAACTTCCCTATATTCACCAACTCTTCAAAACTAAGGAGTACCTGCTAATCTGGCTCATTAGAGAAGGATTTTCTTATGAGGCACTGATTATAGCTCATTGTTATTTTTGGTGAAGGGAAGAAGGGAATGAAATATTTGCAATGGGTGTCTACCTGCTCCTGATTTTTCTTTCCCTCGTCACTTCAACAATTCAACTGCCAGGTAAGTTCCTGTCCTGACTTTTTTTGAAGTGAGGATATAAAAATGCTTCTTTTTGCGTCCTTTCCTTAGTTACTTTAACTTTCTCTTTGGGGCAGAGTGAGATTATTTATTTATGCTCTATTATTAGCCCTAATTTAAAACAGCTTCACTCAGTTTTGGTGGCATCTGGAGTCCTCAGATTTCCTTCATGGCATATAATCAGGGTTTAGACCAAGATATGGCTCAGAAACTGTGCTGGTGAATTTGGTCAAAGGCTGGGAGGGTGGGGAGGGGAGGGTAATGTATCACCCAGGGAAGCTTGGCTTTGTGATAGATGGTCCCTTACACCAAAAATCAAAACAATATTCAGATTACTGCCGGTCCCAAAGGACCAGTCATGTACCCCAGGTCAATTGTTCCTTAGATTTACACCAAAGCCAACACTTGCAGCCAGTCCTATAATAACCTAACTAAAGAGTCATTAACTATGAGAAGGAAATAAGAGAGTTATTTACAAGGTTAAAGCAAGTAACATACACCCAAAAGAGATAGGGTCTTAAGTTTCAAAAGGTAATAGAAGCTTCTATAATAATCAAGCGCTATATGTTCTATAGGGCTAACCCAGGATAAACACTGGGGATCTCTTGCTTGCCCTTGAGAGTCCATGCAGCATAGAGATACAATTTCTCCATATCAGGGATTTTTATTCTCATTCCACTCTGAGCTGCCAATTCAGCTGATGGGAGGAATTCACTCTCACTTTTCCTTTTCCTGAGGTGCTGGGGCGGGGGAGAGGGACAACAGGAGAGCAACCAACAAAGTCTTTTGTTCTCTGACATTCCACAATAGTTTGTCTGGTTTTGATGGGCATTCTCTGATAGGCAGGACATAACACCTTTTTTGTTGTAGGCCAGCGTTAATTTCACAGTAATTAATGTCTCTCTCTCTCCTGTCTGGTGACTGACACAGCTATAAAGGCTTGCAATGCAAATGCACAAATATGACTTCACAATATGGGATACAGATATACTAAGTGAGATCAATGCATGCAGCATCTTACAAGCATTGAATAAAATCTAAACAGCACATTTTTCTAATACTACATTTATTTTAATAATACACACAAGGGAGGCAGCATAATTCTAGCTATGTATTTGCCAGTATCAAAGTGAGAACTCGGGACCTTGGCATAACCTGGCACCTGCTTTGCCAGCATCACAACAGCATCTTTCACTGCAGGGGGCTCAAATGTCCAATAAGTGTCCAGCTTACCTCCTATTACAGCCTTCGCCATATATTTTTTCTCATTTTGTTTTACAGGTAGTGGAATATTTTTAATACACAATGAAGACCATAAACTCTGTGTAAAAGCTCAAAGCTCGAACTCAGTCATAATTGCCACTTGCAACCAGGATGATGAGTCACAAAAATTCAGGTGGGTCTCTGACCACCAGATTCTGAGTATGGCATTGAAGTTATGCTTGGGAGTGCCTTCAGTGAAAGACCAGGCTGTGATCACACTGTATCCTTGTAACAAGACAAGTAAACTCCAGCAGTGGGAATGCAGAAATGAGACCCTTCTCGCAATCCAAGGGGAAGATTTATTTTTCAACTCTGCCCACGGAGAGGGAAGGAAAGTCATGCTGTCCAAAGGATCGGGCTCGTGGAATAGGTGGAAGATCTATGGAACTACAAAAAATTTGTGTTCTCAGGGCTATGAAGGTAAAATTTTGAAAATTAATCTCTTTATTCTAAACTAATTTACTTGCGTAGCTATTAGAGAATTTTGTTTCCAATGCACCTCACCTTACCATCATTCCATGCACAGAACTACGGTTGGCTCAATAGCAGAGCTGACTACAGGTAGAGAGCAGAATTGGACCTTTCAAGAACTGACTTTGGCAATTTGTGGTTCACTTGGCAAAGGCAATTCCAAGTGCCAAATGAAGTACATTAATGATAGACCCCTACATTGTGTCAATCAGTATACAGGGAATGATGATTCTACTAGTACAACAATGAAAACAAAAGATCTGTTTATATATTGGTATCAACCTGCCATTTGTGGAAGAAATGTGGAATCACGTTGTATTTAATGTCCTAGGGTTGATTTAACTGTTGCTCATGGAATATTACATTCTAGTAACTGGACGTGAGACCTAGCTCTTCCTCAGTTCAATTGAATACATCAGGCATGGTGGTCCAGCAGCATATGAAAAGGCGTTTCAGTTTATGATCCCTATTCACTCACTATGTATGCATTTATATGGGGAAAATAAATTTAAATGTGAAGTGAAATAATGTTTGTCAAAATAATAATTAAAAGAAAACCACTTAAATCCTAAGGGCCTGAAGTTTACTGTACAAAGAAACGTATTTTAAAATGGATTCAGTAAAAAATAAGTGGTTTTTTTTCTGCTTATCCCAGAAGTCTTAGCTTTGGAGAGGCAATTTTCACCTACTACAGTTGGTGTGACAGTCTGCTATAAACAGTGAGAGAGTGCCTGAGCATGTTCTTGGCTGGTCCAGCTGTTCCTTCTGCTCCCACGCTTTCATGGGCTGGGAGTTAAAGTTCAGAGTTCATGTTATTAATTTAACAGTAAAAATCATTTCATTAACGTTGTAATTACCAACGAGCAAACATTAGAAGTCAGGTGATTCGGAATGAGGTTGCACTTAAACTAAGCTCAAAACTTCGGAAACACTTCCCCTGTAGCAACCGCATGAGAACAAGCGGAAATAATGACAAGAATTATCTGTATTGAACAGCTAGATTGTAACTATAGGAGTAAGGGGGAATAAAAAACACCCCCATCGTGTCCCTCCTTGGGCGACCCAGGTCTTGGCTCCAGTCACAACGGAATGAAAGGGGACTGCCTGCCTGTTTATTCCCCTCCCATAGCAAGAGGGGAAGGGGAAGGGTGTGTAAGTAGGAATGGACAGAGCTTTGGCTCCTCCCCACAACTGACCAACAGCCATTGCTGCTGAGCTGACAGAGGGGTTGTCATAATTTGCTGCTGGTAGAAGCCAGACACAAATTATGATACCTAGAGCAAAAGGGAAGCAGTCAGTGAAGTAACTATTCCAAATGTAAGATTTAGCTACAGATCTCTAGGGCTCTATCAAATATTCCTTGACTAAAAGAAAAAAAAAATCCTCACATAATTCAAAGCAGGTATTAAATATATAACAGGTCTGAACATTTTTGAAAATCTGGCTCAGACAGAGTTACAAAGAAATATGGTAGGTGAAATGACTATGAAGGCCAGGCTCAGGTTGTTTGGATGAGCTTAACTCTGTATATCTCTACTTTAAAATGTAACCTTCACTTAGAATTTCCTGGCTCTCTCAGCTTTGATTATGACAATGGTCTTAATGTAAGGATTTTTACTGTGAAATTAATTATATGTAATGTCAGCATCAACTCCTGCTTACCTAAGTTATTTGCATGGCATGTGGTTTATGATCAAACATTTTTGTGGACACTGGTACCCAATTATTGCTATCTCTATCCATTTGTCTCCTTAGATATGTTTACACTGCTAGGAAATGCCTTTGGGGCACCCTGTGTATTCCCTTTCAAGTTCAATAGTACGTGGTACGCTGAATGTACAAAGGATAGAAAGGCTGGTAATGAACAGGGCTTCCCCTGGTGTGCAACATCTACAGACTTCGATGAAGACTCTCTGTTTGGATATTGTCCACTGAAAGGTAAGTTCTTCACATTTAAAACAAGGGCCCTGGTTTAGGCAAGCAGTTTAAGCACATGCTTAACCCACTATCACTTGCAGTCCCTGCCCAGGAAGCTCAGAGACTCTCTGTGTGGTATTGGGGAGGCAGTGGCCCCTTTTACTGGACTTCCAAAGGCTGGTGATGGGGGAGGGGAGAGCAGCCAGGCATTCCCAGGAGCCAGTGGGAGGAACTAGAGGACACGCATGTTAAGGGGGAAGCCAGGGCCTGGGGTAGCTGTGGGGGTGAGGTGGAGATCAGCACACTAGGCAAGGGGGAAACATGGGGAATCAGGATAGCACACTGGGTGATGGGGCAGCAAATGGGGTCAGGGATAAATGAGATAATGGGTGGGGCAACAAATGTAGAAGCAAGGGCACATAGTGGCAGCAGCTGCCTACCTCAGAAGGCTGGTAATTCCAGGGTCCTTACCCCCAACTTGGACGTTTCTAGCCAGGCATAGAATTTTCTAGAGGGATGTGAGGCAGCATCAGCATCTTTATCCCCTTTGCTGGCCTAAGGGGTGTGGAGATGGTTCTCGGTTGAGAGCAGCTATTCACATCTGTGAGGCAAGGGTGGGAGTTCTTCCTGCTGTACAGGCTGAGAGATCAAACTTTCCATCGGGGTGTGTAACATCTCGGATTAGCTTCCTTTCCCCAGTATGCAGAGGAAAAGCCACCCATGAGATGGAGATTTCGTCACAGACCAGTAGAAGGGGTCTGAAAACCTAGTCTACAGGGAAATCCCATAATGTTGGAAATTTGGCAGGTCTTAGGAGAGGTTCCATGGAGTGAGGGAATGGTGGATGTGCAGGATGACAGGTTATATATATATATATATATATATATATATATATATATTTGGGTAGGTGTTGAAAAGTAAGTACTGAATGAATGGAGGGTGTGTAAGTGGAGCAATCAGTGTGTGCAAAGCAATCTAAATATATGCAAATTGCTACTTTATGTTAACTAGAATATACTGGGGGCATGGTTTCAAATCTTGGCAGGTATGATTGATTATATTTTCAATTAACAAATACTGTGCCAATCGTCTCTTTACAGACAACATTGACAAAGACTTTTGGACTACAAACCCTTTCACAGGCACCCACTACCAGATAAACTCCAACTCAGCCCTAACGTGGCACCAAGCAAGGAAAAGCTGCCAGCAGCAGAATGCGGAATTATTAAGTATTACAGAGCTACATGAGCAAACTTATCTGACAGGTAAAGCTAAATAACAAGTTGATCTCTGGAGCTTACACATTTTATATACACCTGACTCAGGGCCATTTTTAGGAAGATGGGAGGGAACTAAGTGTCATTTTTCCAACAAAATGTATATTAATATGCTCCAAAAATGTACTTCCCCCTTACCAATAACAAGGTGTTGCAGCATCTCTGCATGATGGATGACTCTACGTACCTGATTTTGTCCAAGACATGTAGTTTTCAAACTATTAGTTTTAATTAAAGCTTTGTACAGTCACTACAAAACCAATTCTGTTTAATAAATTGTCATTTTATTTCTTTTTGTTACTTAGCGCTAACTGGCAGAGGGAATTCTGAACTCTGGATTGGACTTAACAGGTTGAATTCCAATGGTGGATGGCAATGGATTGGTGGCAGTCCATTCAGATATTTAAACTGGGCTCCAGGTAGGTGCACATCTGTTTAATGATGGTCTGTTTATGGGCAAAATTCTGCTCTTATATATGCATGGTGGGTCTAAGCTCCTATATTCTGCTCTCTCCACATTCACAGAATTCCCATTGATGTCAATGGGACTATTAAAAAAAAGTAGAATACTGGAGTGCTTGTGAGAGGAATTTGTCCTTACTTTGTAGTGCAAAATGAAAGAGAAGATTCCCAAACCAGGAAAGCATTTAAAGTCTAAAGACATTTGCATCATCTTCACACACCTGATTTTCCAGTAGCGATTTTCTTACATACTATTCAATTCAGATGGAAAACTCATTAAAAACATTGAAATACTTTCTGTTTAGAAACATTACATACCATGCATTGTAGATTTTCATTTTTTCTCATTTTTAAAAACTATAACATTTGCACGAAGGTCTTCATAGGCCCCTGCTACATTTTTTCCCAGCTAGATTTATAATCCTGTATCTGTGACATCATAATCATTTTCGTAAAGCATGGTAAACTACTAACGAATCAAACATTCATTTATTGTAAAGTCCATAAGTAAATGACAAACAAGGTAAAACACCACCACCAAATATTATACTCATAATGCTGTTGCCACATCTGTTTTGAAACATCACTGATCTTTTTCACTCATCTTCCCCCCAACCTCAAAAATTAGTTGTTATAGGAAATAACGTATGAAATGGTTGAAAACACCTTTATTTTTACTATGTGATTGTCCATATATTAAAATACATTCATCTGTCAACACATGAATGTATAACTCATAGTATGATTAGGAGTATGTATAAGAACTGATAGGAATACTGTATGACAGTAAGCCCACCCTTCCCAGAGCCCCAGCCTTGTGGGCCCTCTGGTTTACCATTTACCTCTTCAGGGATGATATTTGATGCAAACTGACCCAGGGTTTCCAAAACAATTAGCTGTTACTTTAGGCAGCTCAAAAGAAATACAGAATCATGCAAAATAAGATGCACTTAAATGCCATTTCCTCCCTCAGTTTCCTCATCACTCTTGAGCGTTCTTTGGGATTTGGGTCACTGTTTTCTAAGGAGTCCCTAACTGTTTTTAAAGGGCTGTTTCAAGACTTCAGTCTGTGTTCCCCTTCTGGGGAAATCCCACCGCTCCAAACCCTTCTTCCTATAGACCTCTTGGAATAACTGGATTATGCCTGGTCAGGTACCTCTGTTAGCATACCCACTGGCTTGCCAGAACAGAGTCACTAAAATGTTAGTGTCTTCTTTTGTTTATTCTGTAGCTTCTTGCAGACAGGGTGTGTGATAAATGACACAGTCCTTGCCAGCCCCTGGCTGGTTTGCTACACATTGCAGGTTAGCATTATACATATGGCTCATAAAATCAATCAGAATTCACAAGTTCTACATAAATAGATCCCCCAAATCAGGGTTGCCATTTCTCAGATATTTATCTTTTGCCTTAGGCTCTAGTATATTTCCTCAGCATGTCTCCTCCCATTTATGGCCAAAGTGGGATAAGGTTCATAAGCTATAGATGCTCAGTAAATACTGAGGTTGAAAATTTTCAAATCAACATATTGCCTCTGACTTGTGGAAATATATATTTTGGTTTATCTTTTATATTATCAAGATTAATCCAACTTTCTTCATAAATACAATATTGCTGAGTTTCCTCCTGAACACTGTTTCCCTGGGATTCTAAAGGTTAGAGAGAGCAAGTGTGATGAACACCATGATTGACACATTGGAATTGAATCAGGGACCTCCAGAGCTAAAAGCATGGGTTGCTGCAGCTTGAGCTAAAGCTTGCTATGTAGGGTTGTAACAGACTCATATTCCCTGGAGATGGGGCTCAAAGGGAGACTGTAACACACACTCGCCAGTGGGTTAAATGTGGAACTATATATGAATATCCAATTGTAGTCAGGCTATTTGGACTAATGGACAACAACTTTATAGCATCAGTGTTGTTGGTCAGCTAAGTAATTGTCTCCTAATCTTCTGTCCTTAAAGTGATGATTATTAGCAAATAATATGTCAATGAATTTGTAAGTGCAAGAAGACCCCCAACAGATTGTTCCTTTGGTTGGTGAGATGAAGATGTACAGTGTTAATAGAGATTCTCTGCTTTTTGTGTTTGTTTCTCAAAGGAAGTCCCTCTCTTGAGTCTGAAAAGATCTGTGGACTGCTACAGTCTGGAAATGGTAAATGGGAAAACCAGCAGTGTGATCAGAAACTTGGATACATCTGTAAAAAAGGAAATTCCTCTTTGGAGTCCTTTATTATTCCCTCAGGTAGGCTGGTCAATACAAATAAAAGCTATTTATTCAAAGTCTATAAAATGTCCTGCAATGAGCAAAAGATAAAAAGGAATGCATCTTTATACAGTGCACATAACCTTCTGTCTCAATTGTCAAAACCAAATTGTTAGGCCTGTTGATCAGTTGTAAACACATGTGGAAGAATTCCATGATGTCAGTTCTCTATAGGTGTCTAAATGTTGCTTCACTAAGGCCACTTGGAAAAAGTTCCAGGAACACAAGGCCCTCAGAGGGCAAAGGATCCTGCTCTGGGGGAAACAAATCAGGACCTGAGTCCCTTGCATGTATGCTGAAGTCTGCAGAATATATTAGAGGGACCATGTGCTGCATCAGGAGTGATCCGGAGTGCATCCTGCACCTGGCCTCTGAGATCCATTGGATACATCTACACAGCTATAAAAAAAAGTGCTGCACCAAGTCTTCGAACCCAGGTCAATTGACTTGGGCATGTGGGGCCTGCGCTGCGGGACTAAAAATAGCGTAGATGCTTGGGCTCAGGTTGGAGCCCACGCTCTGAGACACCCCACCCGTCTCACAGGGTTTCAGAGCCTGGGCTCCTCCCAAACACAGCTTCTACACTGCAGTTTTTAGCCCTGTAGCCCAAACACAGCGAGGCAGAGTCAGCTAGCCCAGGCCTGTCGTGGCTGTACTGTGGGTCTTTTATTGCAGTGTGGATGTGTTCTGTCCTACTCTGGCAGGATGGGTCATGATCTGCCTATGTAGCTGGAACCCTTCATTCCCACCTCTTTCGATTGCTCTTCTGAATAATTGTTTTAAGCATTTTTTTTCCTTTAGGTGACTTTAGGCCTATTAAATGCTCCAGTGGATGGATCCCCTATTCAGGCCACTGTTATATGATTTACAGAGCACCCAAAATATGGAAAGATGCTTTATCTTCCTGTAGAAAAGTGGGTGGAGATCTGGCGAGTATCCACAATATTGAAGAATACAGCTTTACAGTGTCTCAGCTTGGGTACAGTGAGTATTGCTACAGGGCAGTATTTTACCTGCATACATATTTATAACATAGCCATGATCAATTCTGCAGTTCTGACAATGATGTTAATGTAAGGTCTTAAAGTCCAAGAAGGCAGATCCACCTTCATTACTCAGTCAGGGATGGACATGAAATTTAATAATGCTATTAAAATATATAATAGTATGGGGGGGAGGGATAGCTCAGTGGTTTGAGCATTGGCCTGCTAAACCCAGGGTTGTGAGTTTAATCCTTGAGGGGGGCCACTTAGGGATCTGGGGCAAAAATCAGTACTTGGTCCTGCTAGTGAAGGCAGGGGGCTGGACTCGATGACCTTTCAAGGTCTCTTCCAGTTCTAGGAGATGGGATATCTCCATTAATTATTATTCTTATTATAACTGCTTCTTATGTTTTTAGAGCCTACAGATGAGTTGTGGATTGGTTTGAATGACCTCAAGATTCAGATGTATTTTGAATGGAGTGATGGGACTCCTGTGATTTACACCAAGTGGCTACATGAAGAACCATCCCATGCAAACAACAGGAAAGAAGATTGTGTCAGTATGAAGGGAGAGGTACAATAATGCAATTATATTTACTACTAGCTTGTTTTCTTTCAAAGGGTACATCTACACTGCAGCAGGTATCTACCAGCTTGGGTAGATAGACACATGCAAGCTTTTCTCCAGCTAGGGACTAAAAAATAGCAGTGTAGCTGGTGCTGGCCTGGGCGTCAGTGCAGGCTAGCTGCCTGAGTACAAACCTGCCTGGATCCCCTGGGTACGTGCCTATGTAGCTAGCCTGAGCTGCTGCTATGCTACCCCCATCTACACTGCCATTTTTAGTAAGCTACTGTGTGTCTATCTGCCCCAGCTGGGAAACACGCTGCCTGCTGCAGTGTACATATAGCCGGCCTAAGTGACTATTGTAGTTTGATTCACTGTCCAAGAGCAAGGGTACTAGTCTGAAGCCAATGACATCTGAAGTAATCATGTCTGGAGATTTAGGTTTTGTAAAAATACAGCTCTCAGGCCCTGATCCTGGAAGTGTGAGTATGGAGGCTATGCACAGGTACAAGTAAGGTTTAACATAAGGGGTGATCCATTAGGCTAAGGCTTTGTCTGCTCTAGGGAAGTCGATTAAAGAGCACTGAGCATCCACTCACAAAATGTGGGATCTTCTTGGTGGTAAGTCTCTTGGTGCAGGGATTTTCTACTTGTCTGTAAAATATCTTGCACATTTATTGTGCTTTTCTGAAAAATAAATTACAACTTTGGAAGCCCATGTAGCTGGAGCCTCCTAATCAGGAAAAGCACCACATGGTTTGTGCTCAGTTTACAGCCCCTCATCATGGGTACAGTGGAGCGAGGACAACTATATTCCTATTAAATCTCTTATATTCTCACTTTACTTTGTTTTCCCCATCTTTGCTTTGCAGTTTTTAAAGAAAAAACTAAGATATTTTCTCAAAAACTCAGTTTGACCCATTGTGAGGTTTTGCAACTGCCACACACCCCTTTTCTTGGCTGGTGCAGCCCATAGGGTTAGTTTGCCTTTATTATATTCACTAAAAAAATATCTACAAGACCCAGGCCAGTAGGTCCCATAAATCCGGAAAAAACATAATGTGTGTGTACATTGGGGACATTCTACTAGATCCTAATTTGTCCTTGCAGAAGCTCCCATATCTCTCTCGGAGGAGTGTTCTTATTGTCAGGAACATGTCATGCTGTAGGATAGCATGGTGTATTTCAGTCATAGGCCAGCCCAGGAAAAACTCCCTCAGGAACTAAGAACCGCTTCGGATCTTACCACATTCTGCTCTGTGTGCAAGGCACACTTCTTTGACTTATCTTTGGTAATAAATATGCAGAGCAGAAATTAAAGAAATATTTTTTGAAAATATTTCACATTTTTTCTTCAAGGAGATAAAAGGAGAGAAAGGGAATCATACATGCCATGGTTGAAACTAGTCACGTCATGTAATGCACTTCTGCAGCGTGCTCAGATACTGCACTATGATAATAGAATAGAATAGAATGTTGACTTGTTCAGTAGTCACCGAAGCCTTCATAAATGCCATTTAAACTCTGTGCAGTCTGACGATATGCACCCAGCACTAATAAGCTAATGAACTTTTGGACAGAGCAGCAGAGCCTCCAATGGAATTTCAAAGTTAAAGGGAGGACCTTTATTGATGGGCCATGGTAAGGAAAAAGAGATCTGTAGTCATGTGGGGAGGGAATTGAAATGACCCAAACCAAAGCTTAAAGGTGGTCTGGGTGCTGCCTGGAGACTGGTGAATGTTCAGTCTGGTTCTTATTTCCTCTGAACCTTTTTACGGAAAACCCTAGAAAAAAAGAATAAGGAATGTTCTAAAGACCTAATCCTTCGTCACTGACTTTCCTTTCCTTTCTTTGCCATTTTCAGGATGGCTATTGGGCAGATGATGTTTGTGAAAAGAAACTTGGTTACATCTGCAAAATGAAACCTTTGGCAGAAGAATCTGAGGAAGTTGAGGTCATTGTCCCAGGCTGCCAGAAAGTAAGTACTATATATATATAAAAGATCATTTGACTTATTGGTTTCACTCCTTTTAAAATTATGTTGTCTTTTAGGAGGCAATCTACGATAACTGCTTTTGACAAAACTTGTTCTTACCCTAGCAAATTGTTAATTTATGCACATTGATGATTTTCAGACCACTGGGGAAAAAATTGCTCCCTCATTTAAGCAAAACCTTTCAGTTCCTTGTGTCTCCTTTTGTCTTTATTCTCTCTTCTCTGAATTGAGCAGACCTATGCAGTTTTGGTTATTCATGAGTCATCTGCTGTACAGATTGACACTTAATCATTGTTCCACTGAAAGATTTTGCATTGCCCAACTGCACAGCAATAATAAATTTCCTAGAAGTCAGCCTGCAGCCAACATCAATGTCTTTGTGGGACTTGCACAGCTCTGAAGGCCCTAGGGTGTCATTAAATGAAGTTGTGATGGTTTCCTCCTGCCGGGGTGCCACCTGAAACTGGGGTACCACTGAGCTCTCTGACCCATCAGCCTGGACTCCCTCTAGACTGTACTGCTGTGACAAGTTGCAAAGCCCTCCCAGCTTGCACTGTCACCAGTATTCATACGGGTAGGGATACATCCAGCTGCAGTTACACACAGACTCTCTAATCACCAGCCTCCCAGCCTTGGACCCCAGAGCAGTACCATCCTGCCTTGGTCAAATCTGGGTTTAATATCTGGTCTGCCTCTCCCTCAATGTGAAGAGAACAATGCACACTTGTGGTAACCAAGCAGAGATTTTCCCCAGACACTTTAGTCAAATGCACACTGTTTTGGATTAAAACATAAAATAAGTTTAACTACAAAACATAGATTTTAAGTGATAGCAAACCGATCAAAGCAGATTATCTAGTAAATAAACAAAACCACAAATTGAGTTAGGTAGAATATGAATTAGCAAATTCTCACCCTGAGTGATAAACAGTCTGGCAGATTCCAAAGGCACAAGCTCCCTTGGCTTTGCAGCTTGGCTTTCCCAGGTTTTCATACACAGGTTAGCAGTCCCTTAGCCTGGGACCATAATAATAAATAATAATAATTAATGGAGATATCCCATCTCCTAGAACTGGAAGGGACCTTGAAAGGTCATTGAGTCCAGCCCCCTGCCTTCACTAGCAGGACCAAGTACTGATTTTGCCCCAGATCCCCAAGTGGCCCCCTCAAGGATTGAACTCACAACCCTGGGTTTAGCAGGCCAATGCTCAAACCACTGAGTTATCCCTCCCCCCCCCCAAGACCATCACTTCCCCCTTGTTCAGTCTTTTTTCCTCAGGTGTTTCTAGCTGTGTTGTTGTAGGGAGAGTGAGGTACCCTCTTTTTTTGATCTTCTTCCCACTTGCTGGAAAGCTTTTTTTCTGTGACCTGGGTCAAACAGTTCCTGTTTATGTAGTGCTATCTCTGAGAGGTTTCTATTGTAAACAGTTCCTAGGGTAATCATTGTGCTTGTATGCATTTCCTCAATGAGCCATTAACATTGTTTGGCCTTTTTACTGTTGTCCCTGAAGGGCTGCTTGTGAGTGTTTTCAACCTCAGAACATGTTTCAGTAACACATACATAGCCACACTTCATAATTTCACATACGATGATAGCACATACAATCCAATGAGATATTAATGTCTAGCAGATCAAGACTTTTAGAATGCCACCTCACAAGGCATACTTTGTACAAAAAATATCCTAATTATGGGACAGTGGTGAATGCTGGGGTGCCAGGGTGTCACAGATGTTTTGAAACAAATTGATAAATTAAACAGTAATAAGTGACCAGGACCAGATGGTATTCACCCAAGAGTTCTGAGGGAACTCAAATGTGAAATTGCAGAAATTGTAGTATGTAATCTATCATTTAAATCAGCTTCTGTACCTGATAACTGGAGGAAAGTTAATGTGACACCAATTTTTAAGAAGGGCTCCAAAGGTGATCCCAGTAATTACAGGCCGGTAAGCCTGACTTCAATACCAGGCAAAATGGTTGAAATTATAGTAAAGAACAAAATTGTCAGATACATAGAGGAACATGATTTGTTGGGAAAGAGTCAACATGGTCTTTGTAAAGGGAAATCATGCCTCACCAATCTACTAGAATTCTTTGAGGGGGTCAACAAGGATGAGGACAGGAGGGATACTGTGGAAATAGTATACTTATATTTTTAGAAAGCCTTTGACAAGGTCCCTTACAAAAGGCTCTTAAGCAAAGAAAGCTGTCATGGGATAAAAGGGAAGGTCCTCTCACGGATCAGTAACTGGTTAAAAGATGTGAAACAAAGCGTAGGAATAAATTGTCACTTTTCAGAATGGAAAGAGGTAAATAGTGGTGTCTGCTAGGGGTCTGTACTGGGACCAGTCCTATTCAACATATTCATAAATGATCTGGAAAAAGGAGTAAAAGGAGTAAACAGTGAGGTGGCAAAATTTGCAAATGATACAAAACTACTCCAGATAGTTAAGTCCAAAGCAGACTGCAAAATGTTGCAAACGGATCTCACAAAACTGGGTGACTGGGCAACAAAATGACAGATGAAATTCAGTGTTGTTAAATGCAAAGTAATGCACATTGGAAAACATAATTCCAACTATACATATAAAATGGTGGGGTCTAAATTAGCTGTTACCACTCAAGAAAGAGATCTTGGAGTCATTGTGGATAGTTCTCTGAAAACATCCACTCAGAGTGCAGTGGTAGTCAAAAAAGTGAACAGAATGTTGGGACTCATTAAGAAAGGGATAGATAATAAGACAGAAAATATAATATTTAACTATATAAATCGATCCTATGGCCACATCTTGAATACTGCGTGCAGATGTGTTGCCCCATCTCAAAAAAGATATATTGGAATTGGAAAAGGTTCAGAAAAGGGCAACAACAATTATTAGGGGTATGGAACAGCTTCCATATGAGGAGAGACTGATAAGACTGGGACTTTTCAGCTTGGAAAGAGACAATTAAGGGGGGATGTGATAGAAATCTTGTAGAGTCTATCAATCAAGATATAAAATCATGACTGGTGTGGAGAAAGTAAATAAGGAAGTGTTATTTACTCTTTCTCATAGCACAAGAATGAGGGGTCACCAAATAAAATCAATAGGCAGCAGATTTAAAACAAATAAAAGGAAGTATTTTTTCAGACAATGCACAATCAACCTGTGGAACTCTTTGTCAGAGTATGTTGTGAAGGCCAAGACTATATCTAGGGTTATTTTTTTAACCCTGTTAAATTCATGGAGGATAGGTCCATCAATAGGTATTAGTCAGAATGGGCAGGGATAGTGTCCCTACCCTCCGTTTGCCAGAAATTGGGAGTGGGTGACAGGATGGATCACTTGATGATTACCTGTTCTGTTCATTCCCTGTGAAGCACTGGCATTGGCCACTGTTGGAAGACAGGATACTGGGCTGGATGGACCTTTGGTCTGACCCAGTATGGCCGCTCTTATGTTCTTAAGTAATATTTTGCACTGGACAAGGCTCAAATTGCTGAGAATTGGCAGCAATGAGGGAGGAAAAACAATAGTACAACTCGCCTTTAATTAAGCATAGGGCAAACAAAAAGTCATATTTAACAGGCTTTGTATGAGAACTGTGCAGTGGTTGTGAGCATGTATTCCCGCCAACCCTAGTCAAATGTGGGACACTCACACAAACGCCACTATGGATTCTACTCCAGCCACTGGAGTTGCAGTCCCTAAATATGCCCAATTGAGGCGTTTGTGGTCCCTATCACTGTTTGATTATCACATTATTTTTTCTCTCATTGTTTCTTAGTTTAACTTCACAGTTGAGTACAACATTAATATAATTTTTTAGAAGTGTAGTGGACAGTTATTGTGTGCTATGTAATTTCACAATCTGACAGTAGCTCGTGTACATGTCTGATGTTTATGTTGACAGGGCTGGATAAGACATGGTTTTTACTGTTACTCAGTCGGACAGACATCTGTGACATTTTCAGAAGCAAAAAAAATCTGTGAAGGAAACAAAGGTTACCTAGTCACCGTGAAAGACAGGTATGAAAAAGACTGCCTTTGCTTTCAAATGTGTGAGCAGGATGGAAGACAGAAAGGAGGTTCTATGTTCCAAACTTGTAGTCAGTAATGACTGATGCTTGATTCGTTGACTGGCAATTGCATTGTGGAGTTGAACAAGATTACACAAAGCAGTGTCACAAGGAACATCAGAAGACAATCATACTATCAATCCTGATTTTAATAAAAACGTAAAAGATGGTCAAGCTCCTGTTACTACCTATCTAGGTACTGCCAACCAAAATTAAAAAGTCAGCAGTCAGCCCCCTCAAAATCATAAGTTTGGCTTAAAAAATAAAATTTGAAAAATAATACATTTTGGTTACTATTTATTTCTCTTACAGTTTTTGAGTCTTTGAGGTTTATGTTTTCAATCTTTTATCTGCAACCCCGAGGGTTAGAACCCTTTTTTTATTATTGTATTTAATAAAAGCTGAAATTCTCCCATAGCATAATGACTCCAGAAGCTGTGGCTTATCTCCTGACTCATGATAAAATTGCAGGAGTTGGGGACCCTGTATCTGTCCATATAAGGGATGCATATGACACCCTTCACCTTGGTATCACAGCATTTTATGTGCTAGAGTGGTACTGTGACATGCTTGATGCCACATCAACTAAGAAAAGAGTCTCAGTCCTGTGACATAAAATGGAGATCATGGTTCTTGAATTCTACCTGGGGCAGCTATTTTATGACATAAGATGTTACCTTTGAAAAGTATTAGGCTTTAGCTGAGGAACTGCTTATAACACGCAAGAAACGAAGACAAACAACAATATACTACAGTTAAAACTACCCTGTTGTGCGTTATTTATTTATATGCTGAATAAATAAAATCTGCAAATCAACCCAAGTATTGCAGCTTAATTCTCTTTATTGTACAGTACAAAAGAAGAAAGGAATCATTGTAGATTGTGAAAGCATCAGCATCTGTTTATGATATAAATTAATATGCCATTATAATGTTGCCAACATTTGCATTATGTATGATTTCATAAAAAGAACAAAGTATGGTAACATCTTGGTTTAAAATTGATTTGACGCTTATTATTCTCCTTCCAGATATGAACAAGCCTTTCTGACTGTCCTGATTGGGTTCAGTCCTGTGAAATATTTCTGGATCGCTCTTTCAGATGTTGAGGAACAAGGGACTTTCAAGTGGGCTGATGGTGAAGCAGTTCTGTTTACTCACTGGAATTCAGGAATGCCTGGTACGCACTACCATGCTGTGGGGTGGGTAACACTGGGTGTATGTTTTGTCGGTTCTCTGGCAGTTCAAAAAAAAAAAATCAGTTTGGGAAGAACCGAATCTGAATTTTTGGAAAATTGACAAAGTAAGTGTTTCGTTTAACCCAAATCATTTAGTTTCTGGGCATTTTTAAAGGGCTAGATTAACAAAAGAGCTAGAGGAGGAGCTGGTGCAACCTCTCCCCACCCAAAAGCCACTGGTTAGGGCAGTCACCTGGGATGTGCGAAATCAGGTTCAAATCCCCACTCTGGAGCAGGGATTTAAATCCAGGTCTCCTCCATTCTAGGGGAATGCTCTAACCACCAAGCTGTAGGCTGTTCTTGGAAGGGGCTTTCACAGTCTCTCCTGTTGAATCTGTTCCATTTTGTATAAAATACTTGAATAGTCATTGGGTCAGAGGTAATGAGTGAGAATGACTTTACAGCCTGGTTGTTAGAGCACTCCCCTGGGAGGGGAGAGACCCAAGTTTAAGTCCCTATTTCAATTACTATTTAATCTTCTACTTTCATATGGCAATTTGAAAAGTAACATTAAAGGTCAATGTCCAAGTTTGTTACCCAAGTTCGTCATTCCAATGCCATGGAATGAATCAAGGCTGTCCCTCCATAGAAGGATCATAGAGAAGCAACTAATTAGATGTTCCATGGTTTGGATGTCCTCCCTGCTAAGTGCTTTGGCGTGACCAGTGCCATCAACATGGCAACTGAACACTGATTGATGGGCTAACAAGCAACTCAGGTGAGTATTTAATTATTTATACAAAGCAGAACTACTTCAATGGGAGAGACAGAGAGAAACCCATCCCAGAATAGTGCATGAACTGATGGTTAGGGCACTCAGTGGGGAGACTGGGATGCAAATCCCTGCTCCAGAAAGGGGGTTTGAATCTGGGGCTCCCACATCCCAGATAAGTGGACTCACCACTGGGCTAAAAGTTATAAGTGGAGTACCACCACCACCTTCTCCACTGGCTATTTTGTGAATATGCCTAAATCTCTGTGTGAATTTAGCTTGAAAAAAAGGTTTTGGCCAAAACTATTCAGTGAATTCATGTTAAATTTGTGAATTGTTTCAGGTCGACTGAAACTACATTTTTCAGCAAATAAACTATTTCTTCTGAAAAACTTTGCCCAGCTTTCATTGTGGGAACACCACCTCTGGAAATCAGGCACAAGGTGTCACATGGTGTCTTTCTAGACATCCAAAAAGTGAGGATCTCAAAATTAGAGAACACTTCTGAAAGTCTGCCAGCATAAAACTAAAAAATGTACAGACTACATTATTGAAATGATTTCATTTGCACGAAAAATAAACGCATCAGACTGGATATGCTGGAAATACCTTCCTAATAGACTATTGGAAAATGCTGCTTCTGATGGACATTAATTTTCCTTAACTCATTTGTTACTTGGGATTTGCTAGTTGGCTCAATCCAGCTTCTATGTTTGTGAATGAATTCTGTATAACTTCTTCATGAGGTCTCATGATCAAAGTCATGACTATTTATTGATTATGGTATTTATTTAAATCACACCTGAGCTGCTGGTGGGTGTATGCATATGGAACATGTAACATTGAGTGATTTTGACTTTGCAGCAAAATTTATAATCTCCACTTGATATATTTAAAAAAAAATTAAACAGAATAATAAGTACATACTTTGGGAAGAGATCATTAATTAAGACTCTTTCTTGAATTAACTTACCGATAGTTTTCTTTTCTTTTGTGTGTCATGAAGGAAGGGAGCCAGGCTGTGTTGCCATGAGAACTGGAACTACAGCTGGATTATGGGATGTTGTGAGCTGTGAAGAGAAATCAATGTTTCTCTGCAAACAGTTGGTTGAGGGAGTGACCCCTCCTCCTGTTCCAACAACAACTCCTGCCCCCTCATGCCCAGATGGATGGCATTCAAGTGCCCACAGTAGCTCATGCTTGAAAGTAGGTATTAAACTCCTGAACACAAAGATATTAATTTATATCATAAACAGTAGATAAATTTGAAGAAACACTTGGCTACAACTGACGCAATAGCAACTTGCATTTGCATAGCTCCTTTTATCCTCAAGGTTACCAAGCATTTCCCAGTGGTTTAGGACAGAAAGTGAGGAAGAGCACCATAGTCAATTGGAACTACAGTAGGGATTCTTAGAGACTCAGAGAAGGAAGACTGGATGAGCTTGCAGTAACCAATTTCAAGAGATGACCAGGCATGGACCAATGCTTTGGCAGCAGAGTCACAAGGCAATGGATGAATGTAGGCGGTGTTAGACAGGCAGACTAAGATGGACCATAACAGATGTTTTTTCTTAATACTGTGCCTGGCATCACAGAAATTTAATTGCACAATTCTCTGTAGCATTTTCAGAATGGACGAAAACATATGAAAACATGGTTTGATGCACGAGATTTTTGTAGAGCTATAGGAGGAGATCTGGCGAGTATCCATAGTGAAGAAGATCAAAATGTAATAAATCGCATGTGAGTATCTGCATTGCCCTTATTCCTTCACTTGAAATGTATTCCATGAAAATAACACAAAATATCCTTTCCGAAAGAGGTCATTTCAGCTGAAAATCTATATGTCTCTATCATGGTGCTTATTCAAATATAAACATTTGTGTTGCATTAAAAAGAGTGGGGATGGGCTTCGGCATCATTTGAACTTCACATTAAACAAAATTGGGCATCAAATTTCTGATCTGTGCAGATTTCTGAGTGTCATTTGGGAGTTTCTAAAAGTTGGTACAGAGTTAACTGAAGATAGTATAGCAATATATCCGAACAGCAGACATATTTTTATTAGTATTGTTTATTATTTATTGACCATACCCAAGAATATGGTAGGGATGTGACAGTGAAAGACAGGGCCCTGCCTTTGGAGATCTTACAGTCTAGACTTTAAGATATGATACAATGAGTGAGGGTGATAAATAAAGGATGAAAGTGTTTTAGTAAGATCATGCAGTTACTCAGTTTAACCATCTATACATCTTTGTGGTTCTGATTTTTTTTCTAATTTTTATTCTCAGATTTGCATACTAATTTTCTATGTATGTGAGATTGCAGACATGAGGTTTTAGAAGGGATTTGAATGAGGAGAGGGGGTGGCTATGCAAACAGGCATTGAGAGGTGTTTCCATGTGTCAGGGTAGCCTGGAAACACAATGAGAGATAAGGAAAAGATGGGGGAATCAAAGTTGGTGTGTCTGGTGGAACAGAGGGGATAGGAGAGTGCCAAAAAGGCAGACTCAGATGTGCACTCTGGGGCTAAGTGATGTAGGCCCTTGAAAGTGAGGAAAATTGGTTAGATTTGCTATACAGATCTATGGGGTGTTAGGAGTTGATGGATTCAAAGAGGGAACAATGGAAGAGATGATTTTGGCAGAACATTGTGAGTGGAGAGGAACAAGGTGGGTATCAAAACAACTGGTGAGGAAAAAGTTACAATAGTGAGCTGTAATTAGGACCTGGACCTGGATTTTGCCATTGTGATAGATTTTTAAATAAAGTTCTGTGGGAAGCAATAGGCTTTGTTGTGGCTTGTATGTTGAGAGAGTTAAAAAGGAAGGTGTCGAAGATGACGTTCAGGTTGTGGCCCTGCTTATAGGGAGGAGGATGGTGTCATCAACAAGAGTGGCATTCTAGGATACTGCTGAAAATTTGGAACTCTGCATTTTTACCCATGTTGAGCTTATGCAGATGATGAGTCATCCAGGATGAACTGTCTGAAAGAGATGGAGGAATGTGACAGCATTCTGTAGGAAATAGATGCAGTGTAGAGCTGATCCAAAATGAACAACCAAAAGAATGAGAGTAAAAATTTCAAATCCCTTTACATTCCACGGGTTTGGAACAATATTTCATTTATCTGATGTTTTTCATGAAAATTATATTAAAAAAAATTGGTTTCAAAACGTTCATTTTGGAAAAAAAAATTCATTTTCTCAAGTTTTTTTGGCTTTTGTTTTCCTGCCCTCTCCTCCCCACTTCTCTTGTTTCTTTCCATTACTTTTTTTCTTCTCTTCCCAACTTTTTAATTTTTTTGCCACTGAAAAAAGGGAAGGAAAAACAGAGACCTGGAGGAAGGTAGAATGAATGGGACATTTTTCTTGGTTTGTTTTGTCTGATTTTGTTGAATACATGGAAAGTTTTGAAAAAAATGAATGTTTTTCACAATTTTTTATTTTGAAACAAGGCCATTTATTCACACAAAATATTTTTCATTAGAAAAATTTCAATCAGATCTAGTTCAATGAGTTAGTTTATATTTTGGACCTGTCTGTAATTAAATAAATGAATGAACCATTTTTAAATAAAAGAGTAGTTCATGTTGCACAAGGATCTTTTCTTACTTAATAAAGGCAAAAAAAAACAATAGAGAGACTAAGAAAAATATTTAGGCATAGACTGTGCCAAGCCTTGTATGTGTATGTGTGCATGTCATTTAAGGCTCTGATCTGGCATAGCATTATCACACATGCTTAACTTTAAGCACATGAACGCGAGTAGTTCCATACTCACATGCTTAAGTTCTTTGCAGGACTATGGCATTAATGTGCATTTACCACAGCGTCACTGTGGGTGGTAACTAAGCAGTTGAGGCCTTTTCTGCAAAGAATTGTAGGACTCGACCTACTGCCATGTGCAGTCCCAGTATATTTTTCTGGGGATGCTGGAAATTAAGTAAGTAATTTAAATTATCGTGTTAGGGAGGCAAAATATTTCTTATGTCTTTAGTGCATATTAGAGATATTGAATAGGAAACATTCAAATTTATAGAGATGTTGCAAGTCCTAAAATGTTTTGTGTATAATGATATGCATGCTTTGATTTATATACTGTCCTCTCTCTATATATTTATATATTTATATATAATATTTTAGGGATAGAGCTCATTTCTATCAATCATACTGGATGGGTCTGAGTGCCTTTGATCCTGACAGAGGGTTTACTTGGAGTGATGGCTCTCCAGTGAGTAATTCATTGTTTTGCACCAGAGTTGGCTTTCTGAATTTATCCTATTGTTTTTATGCAGTCTTTACTCAACTTATTTCTGCTTCTGCCCTCCTTCCATCTTAAGCTACCCTGTGTGATCTCACAACAGTATTTACATGGGGCAATACATCTGTTACTCACCACTGCAGGATTTTTTATAGTGGAAGTTGATCAGTGATCATCACTATTGTAGCTGCATAATTTAGTAGCTTTAAACAGCTCACTTCAAGCATTATTTTCTTTGCATAAGCACTGAAAAATTTCTTACTGCTTTGGAAAATCTAAAAGTTTGCCAAGGCCATGAAGAGATTTCCAACCCTACCAGCTGGAGCAGATGCAGAACTTGGATTCTTTGCAATAGTAGATGTCTAATATTCAGGGCCTTATAGAGAATATTCAGTGTCTTAGTTTTCAGATGGAGGGGGAGGGGATCTAGTACAAAGTACAAGATTTTGCCCCACTGAAGAGATCACATTTGGGAAAGGGCAGGAGCCCTATTGCTTGGGATGCTTTCAGCCAAATGACAAAGTACTTGAAAATACTCAATAGGGAACAATCCTGCACTAGCCCCAGGGGCAGATGGGATAGGATGTCGGAATAACAAGGTTTTCTCCCCTCTAGCTTCTTTCATTTCCCTGCTTTGTAGAAAGGTCCTCCTGGGGTGTGGCACTGCTCCCCCAGGATGCAGGCCTCAGCCTCCTCCCCACTCCATTCTATGCATTATCTTTCCTGTCATTCCTCCAACTCTCACTATTATTACTATTATTATTGTTGTTGTTGAATGTTTATATTGTGCTAGAGGCTGTACAAACAGATGGAATGTGGTCAGATGATGTTTGCCCCCTGGCTCTTGTGGAACAGAACAATGGAACAGAAATGGCCAAGCTCCAGCAAAGAGAGACTGTTACAGTCAAAAAGCCGAAAATCACTGAAAAGTCCCAGTGCATGCTGTGGACTGTGGCTGAACTGTTTTGAGAGCTGGGCTTGGCTGGATACTTTCTGAGACATCCCAGGATTGCCTCTGTTTTTAAGTTGTTTGTCTGGGTTACTGATGGCTCCTGGATGGACTGCTGTGAACAGCCTAATTTCCCATGTATTCAGTAGTATCAAACCCAGAAAGGGGATGCTGAGATCAAAGTGCTTTGGAGGATAGGTTCATTAATGGCTATTAGCCAAGATATTCGGGGACGCAAACCCATGCTCTGGTATCCCTAAGCCTCCTCCAACTGCTAGAAATTGGGACTGAACAACAGGGGATGGATCACTCAATAATTGCTTTGCTCTGTTCATTCACTCTGAAGCATCTGGTACAGGCCATTGTCAGAAGACGGGATACTGGGCTCTATGGACCATTGGTCTGACCCAGTATGGCCATTCTTATGTTCTGAATACCTTTCATGGTAGCCCTAAATAGAGTACATTTGAGTAGTCTAGTCTGGAGATGACTGTCTAGCTATGGTGACTCCTGCATATAAGAGGAAAGGTGCCAACAAAAATGGTAAAAAGGAACGCCCAAAAGTCATGGCAATAACATTCGATCAAAATGAACCAATCAAAACACATTGGCTCCACTCATGGATACTTTATTTCATCCTAGCAACATCTGAATTTGTTACTAAAACAATGTTTGTAACATTGTCAAAAGACTGGAGACTCCCTAATTGGTTCTGTTTGTTTAAACAAAACAGTTTGTACAAGTCTCTTTGTCTTAATCTTTTACTTACTGTTATAAATCATTTTATATCACAGGTCAAACTAATCTTTTGTTACCTTTCACCTATTTAATAGACTGGAATCAGCAAAATCTAAACTGGAACTATACGGCCCAATGTTAATCTTGGGTTGAATCATCCAAAGAGACAATCTTCTCCCCCCCATCCCAATAGTAGCAAAACTAGGCCATTGTCCCACATTGCTCAATCTTTATAGCCCATGTCATGACTGGTATCTTTGTTGGCAGGGGCTAGGCACAACTTCTTCAGTTCATTAATGTGGCTTGTAAATCAGGTGGAAGAGTCACACAGTGTTCCTCCTTCACCTGGCAAGAGCAGAGTATGCTGTTTCCCTAATAGTCCCAGCCTGTACTGTCCCAATGGGTGCAGGATTTAAGAGCTGAAATCAAACTGGGTCCCTCTGCCCTTGCAGAGCACAACCATCGTTCTTCTTTGAAAGGAAAATAGTCACAGAGTTGTGTTTCTACCAAAAGGTAAACTATGAAAACTGGGCAGATGGAGAACCCAATAATTATGACGGAAATGAAAAATGTGCAATGTTCAATGGATACACTGACATGCAGTGGAACGATATGTTCTGTGAAACTTTGGGTGACTGGGTTTGTCAAATAAAAAAAGGTAGGATGTCTTCTTTCTTTAAATTAGAATATTAAACAAAAACAGTCGAGTCTGTTTCATGGACTGTTCATAAGGCTACATGCAAACAGAGCAATGTAACACAGTGGGTATAAAGCGGGAGGTGGTAATTCAAACCTCTGAATTAAATTTAGACATACAGATGCTCAAAAGGCTCCCTTCCATTATGACTTTGACCATTACTTCACTCACTCTTCTTGGCCTGATGAAGAGACCACAAGATAGCAGGATCATCCAGCTGATAGTGCCAATTTAATGAAAAACTTTTGGCTCTGTTAAGGGGCTGGGAGGATTCTGAGTGTTAACATCTATTAGCTGTTGCAACTTCCAGATTGATGGAACGTATTTCAGTGAAAAGATATTGAAACCTAGTGTGTGCTTAAGGACATCAAAATACTATTCATTTCACTCTAAATGGAAGACATTGTTTCACTCTAAACAGGAGTAATGGATTTCACCACCTGAAACCTATTGTAAGACACATTTTAAAGTAGCTTATGGTCTGGTCTATACTCCGTATTATCAATATCTGAAATCCAATACTTGG